>NC_091221.1:5282746-5582746 GCF_040958095.1 Procambarus clarkii | reverse complement strand
AAATATGCTTAGCGTGAGATGATTTCTGGGCTTAGCATCCCCGCGGACCGGTCCTCGACCAGGCCTCCTTTTTGTTACACACCCGCAGTAAGCAGCCCGTAGTAGCTGTCTAACTCCCAGGTACCTATTTACTGCTAGGTAACAGGGACATCATGGTGAATGAAACTCGGCCCATTTGTTTCCGCCTCCACTGGGAATCGAGCCCGGAACCTCAGGACTGTGAATCCGAAGCACTGTCCACTCAGCCGTCAGGCTTCTAATTTGATATTACTTATCCAATAAGCATATTGGATATAAGTTGTAATTTTTACTAATTAAATGTTTTTTATACTTCATTGAAACCAATTAAAAACATCTAAATATCTAACTACTCCAAAATGCCAGTCAAGACTCCTGCCAATATGAATGAATTCATGCCGCTCCTAAAATGAAAGTGCGGCATGAATTTAATAAGGAACATAATATGAATTATAATAGATGCCAGTGTACCCCAGTGGTTGAGTTTTGTGATGGTTTATTTTGTATTATTATTTTTAATACTGCTTATTTTACATCTTGCATCTCTTGAAGCACTTAATCCTTTATTTTACTCTGCAGTAGCCTCCTAAATTTAGGCTATTCATTTATTAGGTGAAGGTAAAACATCTTAACATTAAATCATTCTCCATTCAATTTAATTTACTCCTTGACACAATATCATCCCGAGTAGAACAGAACAGGGGTGGGCCTGGGCTGGGCCTGGGCTGGGCAAGGGCAAGTAGAACAACTCTCGGAACCAACAAGTATACTCCATAGATCAGGGTCACACCTTTTAGTGCTGGCTGGTCTTTTGGGGTTTTGGTAACACAATGAGGACTAAGCAACAAAAGTTTAAAAAGGTTGCGCCTGCAGCCCGTGTCCTCACCAGGAAACGGTTCTACCTAAACGTGACTGCATTTTAACTACTTATTAAATGAGCCTAATTGATGCTTACCTTGTGTTGATTTCGGGGCTCAATGTCCCACACAGGCTCCCACAGGCCCTGACCAGGCCTTCTTAAATAAAATAATGCTAAAATAATCTCTAGGACATATTGACTGTTAGGAAGTGCATCGTGTTAAATTAACATTTTAACGTCGACACCATCAATAACATTAGACTGTCTTTGATTCAATGTGGTGTCTACTGGGAAGATATTAAAGTGTTATAACCAATGTAAATAAGTGTTACTTATATACTGTATATTTTGGATCAAAATGTATATTTTGGACTTATATTACTTGTTTGCTACTATATTTTTGTGGTTATATTGAGCTCTTTAAGTGGAATTAAAAAAAAAAATTCCATTCTGCAAATGCACAATGTAACTGGTCCCGATTTTTTACCTTGTTGCAACTTGTTACGAAGTTCTTATTATTTAGGTTTTTATAAAGGAGCTTTAGTTGGTTGGTGCTGGAAGAAAAGTGTGTGTGTGTTAGTATAAAAGTCCGATTTTCATATGATAATTACAATTGTATTATGAGTATTTAATTGTAATTTAATCTGCATAGGACTATATGGTTCCTGTATTAATATATAGTTTTCCTTTATCAATGCTTTTTGAAAATGGTGCATATATCACCCAGTATTTTATGAAAGAGGAGGAAGTAGGTTTATTTGGAAGTAAAGGTATTATCTCTTGAGTGATTGTGACTTTGTATACAGTATTTATTTTTTTTCAGTCACATGAATGGCACATCCTCGTGGTTAGATCCAAGGCTAGCACGTGTTCAGAAACGAAATGCTGAAGAATGTGGAGAAGACGAGCTACCCTTTGGCTGGGAACGAATAGACGACCCACAATATGGAACATATTACATTGACCATGTAAATCGAAAGACACAGTATGAGAATCCTGTCATTGTGGCCAAAAAGCAACCTATTACCCCAACACAAGGTAAATTAAGCCAATATTTTCAGAGATTTCATCATTTCATTAACTTTTTATTATAGTACTTCTTATTGCAAGCAGCATCTCCATCAGCCAGGATTTGAGCAGTTCATTTCTAAATGTTAATATTTTGTTAATACTTGTTTAAACCTGCTTGTGCAGTATGCATACACTGTACTGTACAACAGTATTTTGTACTTTTTGTAGCTTGTCATTCATGTTACATATTTTTTTATCAGTTTGATGTCTTGCTTTCTTCCGAGACACACTGTTGCCACACATCATTCACTTTCATACTCTCTTCTTACTCACCATTTCATATATATTATTGATCTTCTACTCCCTGGCATGGCAATGATTGTCTTTTTCTACCAAGTGATAATCATATTTCTTCCTTGTTCCCACTAATTGTTGATTCTCGTGAATTCTTTTGACATTTATGTCACTTAAGCGAGTTGATTTCACCCACTCTAGCATTGCATATTTTATTCCCTTGCCACCCTCCATACTGAAGTTTTACTTGCATATGCCTGGGTGTGGATTTATATGGTGTCCCAATTCTCAGACTAATAGTTGTGCCTTTTATTATATTATTTATCTCTCCTTCCTCTCCTCTCTCATTACTTTCTCTTGTTTTACTTTCCATGCTCCCAATTTTATCTAACACTGTTCCCATGTGGAAATTATTAAATGGTGCTGGGAATAAGGAATGGAATGGGTATGGAAAATTTACCAGATAGCATGGAATAGTGGTTATGTGTAAGACGATTGGAAATAGAGCAGCGTATCATTTCATTTTCTAACAAATATAAGGGATCATAACTAGTGTAAGAATTATAGGAACTAGTTTACAAGGTGTAGTAGGCAAAAGTGCGTTGTGGGAGGATGATTAGGAGAATCCAAGAAAATTAAGAAATTAATTATAATGAGTAGTGATAGTGATAAAGAAAACTGCAGACCACAATCCTCTGTTAAATGAGGATATCATTGGAAGTTTTATCCGGCTGGCTTCAGAGGTTCATTAGTATGGACATGCATAAAACATTTATTCATAAGTTTTACCATAGTTACATAAAAAGATCTGAAAATTATTGAAAGACATTTAGTAGAGCAGTTAAGAAAATATTGTACTGTTCAAATAATCTTGACTACACAAATGTTTCACTTTACTGTTGTGACGAGGTAACGGTCTGTTAATTGCATTGTTCTTGAGAAAGGCATGAGCACAAAGCAAATGGTAACATTATCACACAGGACTGATTGTGAGGAGACCTAATCGTAATGTATTTTGAGCAGACAAGGAGTCGCAATAATGTGGCTGAAGTATGTTGACCAGACAACACACTAGAAGGTGAAGGGACGACGATGTTTCGGTCCATCCTGGACCATTCTCAAGTCGATTGTGTCGTCGAAACGTCGTTGTCCCTTCACCATCTAGTGTGTGGTCTGGTCAACATATTTTGAGCACTTTCATCCACTCGGCACAGACTGGATGAATCTATTGAAGTATCATAGGCCTAGCTTATATGCTTAAATATTGAGGTTTGAAATTTCAGCATTTTTTACCAGGGGTAGATAAAGGCAAGTAATTATCAAGTGAGCCACTAAGACAATATAACTATTCAGCTCTTGGAAGATGTATTGGGACACACTAGGAGCTGAGATAATTGGATGGAGTGAAGCAATGGTGCCCAATCACTTAGACAATCAGAGGTGGAATGCCATTTCTGCAAGAAGAGAGGCCATTGCTTTGCTGATCATTCTAAATTGATTGCAATAAAAATATTTACCCTTTTATGGCTATCATTTTTCTTGACAAAACTGCAACTCCTATTATCAGTATAAAAACAAAAATTCATCTCAAAGATTTCAGACACATAGATTTACAGTATTATATCTGTTTATGGATTACTGTTCTAATGTGGAGCCTAAAGTGAATACAGTAACTCTAAATTTGTAAGGTAGTAAGTAAAAATGTTTCTGTATGTATCCTTGTAACAAAGAAAAGGAGAATTTTGAGTGCACACCTTGACGCCAAGCATAATACCTTGTACATGGGTTTCTGTGTCCATTAATATTCTGGCAGTTTGAAGTAAAGTTTCTGGAAGTATGGTATTGTCAGTACAGTATATGTATAGTATAATTTGATATATGCAAGAATTGAAATTAATGTGAATATATTTTTCATGGTACAGGTGGAGGAAGCAGTCCAGCAGAAAGTGGAAACAACACTTTTCCCCGGCAAAAGAAGTCGACCTCGGAGGGCGGTAGTGGAGCAACCCCAAACACAAATGAAGGGTCACAACCTACCTCCGGTAGCGGACATAAGCGCGCAAACAGTGAGTGTAATGTGTAGTCTTCCCACACAGGTACCTAAACCACCTCCATATCTGCCAGGGTTCAATAAAGGCAGTGTGGCTAGAAATTGTTTATTTTCAGTATTTTGTTGTGGTGCACTTGAATGTTTTTATAAAGATGTATTATGAACACTTTGCCTTTTATGAACGTGGGCCGTCTCTTCTCGGTGATGCAGGCATGGCCCCTCTGAGCCGTACTCAATGTGTCTGGGGCCAAGTGTTAATGACGTAATATCTCCAAAAAGCTAAAGGGTGATCTTTTAATATTGTTTGGATTCTGTACTTTGTAGCATCCCTCTGCTAAGTTCTAGTAGGGATTCTAACTCTCTAATTTTCTGGCATAAGAGGGGACATGTTTTGCATGCAACTTGTAGATTGCATCTAATAATAATGTCTCTGTTGTAACAGTCCAGAGACAAATACTACTCTGCTGTATTTTATTTGTTTTTATTAATAGAAGCTGTGTATAGCTAATGAAAAAATTTGTTTTGTCATTGCTTGTAGGAAGAAATAGTTGAATGTTGGTTACTGTGCAAGCTCAAAAATATAGTAAATTTCCATAGTGATTGGTCTTTGGCAAATAGTTTGATTTGCTTGCCTTAGTTTATAAGTGAATTGTCTCTGGGTTGTTCTAGGGCTCATGCTGTACCTGCCCTGTTTACCGTGCTTGGCATCAGAAGGCAAAGACACTAAGCTGCAGGTACAAGCGCAGCAAGCGAATAAAAGGGTCCACAGCCGTATGGACAAGAATGCCCTCCCACGTCCTCGCTCTCTTTCTCCTAATCACAAACACCCTGATATATCACCTAAGCCTTCTGATCCTGTCAATAGACAAAGTATTACAATTTCAAATCCTATGAATCCTGTACATTTAGCTAGTGGTACTCCTTATAAGGCAAATATTCTTTTGCCAAGTTCTCAGGATTTAAAGTCAAACAATTTAGCTCTTAACTCTAAAATAACTTCTCCAAATAATCAAAATATTCCTGCCATTAAACAAAATAATGTTAGTATAAACCAACAACTTACACTTAGTCAGAGTTTTAAAAGTCAAGAGGTCAAAAATCCTACATTCAATCAAACTATAGTACCAAATTTTGCTAAACCTCACTTTCCAAACTGCCAAACCATCTCGCCAAAGTTTCTTCACCCTCGAATACCTCAAGCTTCGTCCTCTCCGAAGGGTCAGTCCATGTCAGTTGGGAGGTCTCCTAGTCCTAGGAGCAGTATTAATATTTCTAATTCATGGTGTTATAATCCAGGACAGTCTTACTCGCCAAACCACCTATGGAGTTACTCCTCTTCTCCAATACAGTCTGGTAATCCCCAGTTTCCCTCTCCTGGCCCATACCCACTCCCTCAGATTTTCTCTACCCCACTGCCCAGTAGTCAGGATTTGGCATATCCTACTATACATCACCAAAGATCATTCTCCAGCTATTATTCTTACACTGTTTGTACCCCATCTGCGTCACCCCTCTACCGTCCATCGGAGGACCCTGTAGTATCGGCAGTCAGCTTAAGACGGAAAGGTATTCTCCAGTTAGTGTTGGATGCTTATGCTTGTTCTAATGAATGCTCTGCTGGGCTGGCTAATGCTATGGTATATTTGGAAATGGAGAAAATATTAACATCTTTTATGCAAGTTGGAAGGTATTCCCTTGGAGCTTGTCCTGATTGTGTGTTTTCCAGTGGTACCTGATGTGTGGAATTTTCCTTGCTTACTAATAATAGTAACAGACTAATAAGATATGCGTCATTGAAAATAATCTTATAAATCACAGTTGGTTAATATGAAATGACTAACTAAGTAATCACTTCATGCATTTTTTTGGAATTTTTCATTAATTTATATTCCATGAAGAGCAACTGCAAAGTGGTCTAAATTATTATTATAAGAAGGCAAATTGTTTTTAATATTTATAAATCTGTGTATATAGATTTTAAGATTTGTATATCAAATTCTTTTTGTTAAAAGTATATATCCGTACAGTATACTGCACTATGGAATTTCTTAAATTTGTAAATGCAAAGTATAAAATTCTCCTAAACAGAATAATGTCATATTAGTAGTTAATGGAATACCTATACTATTTTCATTTTGCAGATCGCTCTGGGCAAAGTATATTATTTACTCGCAATCCAGCAGAGCTGCAGGGTGAATTCATACGCACCAGCCTTGTCAAGTCTTCCCGAGGTTTGGGTTTTACCATTGTTGGGGGCGATGATAACGAAGAGGAGTTTCTCCAGATCAAAAGTGTTGTTCCCAATGGTCCTGCGTGGCAGGATGGCAAGCTTCGAACTGGTAATGTTTACATATTCAATGTTTATTGAAGCTTCTTTGTACAATATATATATACAGCCCGAAACGCTTTGCGTAATAGTGGCTTTAGGCATTGTATGTACTAGCTATACCTATAAGTTAAACAATCCTTGTAAATATTTATTGTATGTATGTACCTTACCTAAATAAAATTGTATTGTATTGTATTGTACAGTATATATATACATATTGAAATTGTATAAAGCTTATTACACAGTACAAATATATATATGGTAGGCAATTTGTATTATTATATAATGCCCTTTATTCTTTGTTACAGGGGATGTGTTGGTTTATGTAGGTGATACATGTGTGTTGGGATACACCCATGCTGATGTGGTCAACATGTTCCAAAATATTGACCCTGGCAGAACAGTGTACCTGGAGGTTTGCCGAGGCTACCCTCTACCTTTCGATCCCAACGATCCCAACACAGAAATTGTGACAACGGTAGCTGTTACGTCAGCTGGTGAGCTATTTGAAGCCGCAGTTTTGAATTTCAATTTATAATACAGTACAGTAATTGCAGTTTGTGACATATTTAATAGTACTAAACACCTGCTACTCCAAATTTATTGATATCTTTTAGTACAAAAGTCAAATCATACTATAGAACAAAAAAGCAATGTAAAGGATTTAGGTGTAATCATGTTGTAAGGCCTTACTTTTAAAGATTGATAAAGATTATGCCACACAAGAGGTGGCATGGGCATGAATAGCCCGTAAGCTTACTTTTAAAGAATACAATGAAGTTATGTACCTGGATTATACCTGGATGGGGTTCTGGGAGTTCTACTCCTCAAGCCCAGCCCAGGTTTGACTTGATAGCTTGGTCCAACAGGATATTGCTTGGAGCGGCCCGCAAGCCCATATATCCACCACAGCTCAGTTGGTCTAGCACATCTTGAAGAAAACTATCCAGTTTTCACTTGAAAACGTCCACATTTGTTCTGGCAATACTACTTGTGCTCGCTGGGAGTATGTTGAACAACCGTGGACCTCTGATATTTATACAGTGTTCTCTGATTGTGCCTATGGCACCCCTGCTCCTAACTGGTTCTATTCTGCATTTCATTCCATATCGTTTACTCCATTATGTTATTTTACTGTGTAGATTTGATACCTGGCCCTCCAGTATTTTCCATGTGTATATTATTTGATGCCTCTCACATCTCCTTCCTAGGGAGTATATTTAGAGAGCTTTAAGATGATCCCAAGAATTTAGGTGCTTTATTGTCTATGCGTGCTGTACATGTTCTCTGAATTCTCTTTATTTCGGCATTCTCTCCTGCTCGGAAGGGAAAGTGAGTATTTAGCAGTACTCGAGACGGGACAACACAAGTGATTTGAATAGTACAACCATTTTGATGGGATCCCTGGATTTCAAAGTTCTCGTAATCCATCCGATCATTTTTCTGGCTGACGCAATATAAGCTTGGTTATGCCCCGTAAACGTTAAGTCATCAGACATCATTATTCTCAAATCTTTTACTTGCTTCTTTTCTACTATGGGCAGATTTGATTGTTTTGTACCCTGTATTATGTTTAAGGTCCTCCTTTTTACCGTACCAGAGTACTGTATCTGGAATTTATTGTTGTTAAACATAATGTTATTTTCTGCGGCTCAGTCAAACACTATTGAGGTCTGCTTGTAGTTTATCAATGTCTTGATCAGAAGAACTTTTCATGCTGATTTTTATCATCCAAAAAAAGATATGAAGCTGTGACTTGTATTTTTGTCTATCAGATATGAGATTAAGGAAAAGCAGTGGTACAAGGACTATACCTTGAGGTACGGAGCTTTTAACTGCCCTTGAACTCTATTTTATTTAGATGACTGTTACTGTGTGTGTTCTGCTTGACATAAATTTGAATATCCACTGTCCTGGATATGGGAGCCAGTCGGCCGAGCGGACAGCACGCTGGACTTGTGATCCTGTGGTCCTGGGTTCGATCCCAGGTGCCGGCGAGAAACAATGGGCAAAGTTTCTTTCACTCTATGCCCCTGTTACCTAACAGTAAAATAGGTACATGGGTGTTAGTCAGCTGTCACGGGCTGCGTCCTGGGGGTGGAGGCCTGGTCGAGGACCGGGCCGCAGGGACACTAAAAAGCCCCGAAATCATATCAAGATATCCTCAAAAAGTCCTACACTACCTATTATTCCCATTGACCTCTTTTTGTGTGCTATCACTCCATGGTCACATTTATCATATGCATTTATGAAGTTTGTGTATACCACATCTGCATTCTGTTTTTCTTCTAATGCCTCAGTGATTTTGTCGCAGTGGTCAAGTAGCTGCGAGAGGCATGTTCTTCCCCACACTAAATTGATGTTGATCTGGGTTGTTGAGGTCATTGGTCTATGAAACTGGAGACCTGACTCCTGATCACTCTCTCAAATACTTTTATTTTGTTGGACATTAGTGCAACTGGTCTATAATTCTTTGCCAATGCTTCACTCTCTCCCTTGTGTAAAGGGGTTATGTCTGCCGATTTAAGCACAACTGATATCTCCCACGTGTCGAAGCTCTTCCTCCACACTATACTGAGTGCCTGTGCTACTGGCACTGCATTTCTTTATAAATATTGAATTCCATGAGGCTGGACCAGGGGATGAGTGAATGGGCATGTTGTCAATTTATCTGTCAAAAGAGGCAGTGTTCGTATCGGTTATATTTTCAGGGGTTTGGATATTACACATAAAGTTGTTGTCCAGATTTTCCACTTTCATGCTGTTTATTGGAGTGCTAAACATGTCCTCGTACTGTTTTTTAGGATTTCACCAATTTCATTGTCATCCTGTTTATGAACCTTCACTTGTAAGAATAAGTACAATACTGGCAGTGGTTTTTGCTTTTGATTTTGCACGTGTGAAGAAATAGTGTTTTTCTTTATTTCTTGTATGGCTTTCTGTTCTAATTGAATTTCTTCAATCTGATATGATTGCTTCAGTCTCTGCTCAATTTCTTCAATCTTTTTAATTTTTCCCTCTTTGTAGTAGTTATCTCTCATTAAACATTTCTGTTATTTTTTTTCCTTTTTTAGTGCCGTCTGTGCTTTTCTATGTTGGGTCTTTTTCTGGATTTTCACAAAGGAACATGTTTCAGACACTATATGCTTCAGAAGTTGGTTGTTCTATTCCTTGTGTGGGATTTTATTACTTACAACTATTCAATGGGACACTGTTCTAAGTTCCCTGTTTATCTTTACATCGCACTATGTACTTTACATTGACAATACAGTGGTGTGCTACCTGATCTTTCCTGGAAATAGCCCAGGAAGGATTGTGTGGACCTGGTGTTCCCTTCATACAGTCCAACCCAGACTAATGATTTCTTTAAGGAATTACTGAAGACCTGCTATTAAGCTCTGTCCCTAAGCCCCCCCACCCCCTCTGACCATGCCCCTGGCATCTCCAAGGGCGAATCACTAGAGGACACCAACCTGTCCTAGCTGGGCATAGTCTGAGACAGTGGGCACCTGAATTACCACGAAGCTGAAGGCCTGGACACTACAGTCTGATACATAATTTATCAACTGTTAACTGTTGTGACAACATTGAAGGAGTATAGAGGGAAGAGAGGTCAAGGTAGGAGGTAGAGGAGTGATAGAGAAGGTCAAGAAGGTACCAGCTAACTGCCAACTTGACCATGACATACAGAAGGAGAGTTCTCTCATATAAGCCATTGAGCCATGTCAACCAAAAATATGGCTCTTCATGTTGTGATGCGAGACATCTGAGGACAGAGGGAAGGAGGAATGAGAAGGATGGAGAAGAGGGAGATAGTTAAGGAAGAAGAGTAGATATCTACAAGAGAAAACTAGATGGTTTTCAAAAAGTGCCGGGCCAACTGGGGTGTCGTGGATATGTGGGCCTGCGGGCCACTCCAAGCAACAGCCTGTTGGACCAAGCTCTCTCAAGTCAAGCCTGGCCCCAGGCTGGGCTTGGGGAGTAGATCTCCCAGAACCCCATCCAGGTACAAGAGAAAGGTGAGGGTAGGAGAAGGTAGCAAAAAATAGGGAGAAAGTACCCTTTACAGTGGAGACAGAGAGCCGAGGTGCTAGTGGGTTGTAGGGGCGGAGAAAACAGGCACTGGATGTTTGTGGGGCAGAGCCAAGGCACTGACAAGTGTCAGTATTTAAGAGTTATTGGTTTTGTGATAAAGGGTTTTCCGTGGTTAGAACTGTAACATATTATATTCCATGAAACTTTTGTACTCCAGTTTTCTATCCTTATGCTCTCTACTTGTACTCCATTTTGCATTACATTGCCATGTACACATTGCAGCATTTTGTAATCACTTTGTTGTCAAAATTTTGTTTCTTAATTAGTTTTTCTACGTAATAAAATAACTGATAGGTTGATGTGTGGGAAATATCCATAGATGCATCCAACAGCTGAACAGTTAATGAGCAGTGTGGTGGGCTGTCTTGTTTACAACTCTTAATTTGTGTTTTCCTGCTCTAAAGTAAACACTTGTTCTTATTTTGTTGGCATCTAAGTATCTCTAGCAATGCATTTGGATTATTGTTGATATATTGAAGAGCCGTTTCATATTTTTAAAATCAAAGTGTATGAGGGACTTTTGTGTCCTATGAAAACGATATCGGGTCGCCCGCATTCATGAACAGTAAGGTTGGAGGTAGGTGACCATGCCAAGTGGTCAAGCCTGGCCTCAGGCCGGGCTTGGGGAGTAGAACAACTCCCAGAACCCCATCAACCAGGTAAGTGGCAACTCGAGCACCATTCTTGGATAATACGAGTGCCATGTGGTTTGTAAAATATCTTTGAAAGGCAAAAATATGTTTTTTAGTTTTATCCAACAATACTGTGGGATAAATACTGTGGCAAGGTAATAGAATCAATAATGTGGCATACAGGTTACCGTGCGTTAATTTCGGGCTCGACGTTCCCGTAGCTCCGTCTCTGACCAGGCCTCCTGGTCAGGGACCTGGTTAACTTTTAACTCCATATATAGTCATATGCTGTATATTGAAAATATCTTAATGATTATTAATGCTTCCATGTTTATAATTGCAGATGCCCGGTCGTCTAAGTCAGTCTTTGGTGAAGGATACGAACGATCGAGGAATAATTCGAGTGAGAGTATGAACACTGCGAAGTCTATGCCCGACTTGAGTAATCCTGAACGTGTGCATCAGGTTCCGAGGCCTGGTAGTGCTGATCTTCTTAGTTCAGAAAATTTTGATCATACTCCTGACATTTTAGATTTTTACCCATCAGCACTAAGCAAACCTGAATATTTGACTATACCAATAGTGAAAGGAACTAATGGGTTTGGTTTTACAATAGCTGATAGTGCATATGGACAGAAAGTAAAAAAAATATTAGATCGTGGCAGGTGCAAAAACTTAATCGAAGGTGACATTCTAGTGGACATAAATAACATAAATGTGAAAGGAATGAGTCACACAGAAGTAGTGCAGGTGCTAAAAGACTGTGCCCAGGGGCAGGAGGCAGTCATCATGGTGCAGCGAGGGGGGCTTAGTTCCCCATCCAAGTCTCGAGTGCTTCGTAAAGAACAGTCAAGTCCGAAAAAGTCTGGAGTTGCTGCTGGACTGTTTAGAAGCAAAACTCCCACAGCAGATATGTACAGTTCACAGCCAAAGGAGGTGATTCCAAACAGACCCAAGACACCACTTGTAGATACTCGTAACCGACCTAAGACCCCAAATATCATGAGTGGAATTGATATTAGTGGATCTGGAGAGGGTAATAGACAGGTGGAAGGCAACACGGACTACCGGCCCCCATATACACCTACCTCGGTTCATGCCCCTTTTCCAGGTGCATTTTCATATACTGGGGGCCAGGTTGATTCCCAGTATGACACAAAGGTTAACAATATGTCTGTTCAAATGAGTCAAGTTAGCTTAGAACCAAATAATTATGAAAATTATATTGGCGATAGTCAGGGTTACCGTGGTGAGGGCCAAGTGCCTCATCAAAACAGCTATAACTATCACCATGAACTGTATTCCCAGGACGGCTACTACCAACAACATGGCGACGAAAGTGATATGAAAAGGAATCAGTCAAAGACACCCACCAAGGAATTCAATAACCAGGGATACTCTCAGTATCCCTACTATAATGAAAATAATGGTAGCAGCTCAAATCATATAAACAATAATAATCATAATACAAGCATGGAGCAGAACTCAGGTTATGGCTACATGCAGTATCCCAAAGATGGCTATGACCTACCTCGTCAAGACTCGGGATATAGTTCACAAGCCCAAATCCCACCTGCCAGAAACCCTTATCCTCCATACTATGGCCAGAATAATTCTGCTGGTTATAATAATCAAGCAGACAGTTTAGGAAGAAGGAAAGAGTCGACTAGCTTCGAGTACGAACACCCAGCTCCAGTCAGCATGCCCAGGTAATGTTATGAAGTACAGGTAATATAAAATGCCCAATATCTGTTATCAGCCAGGGTTGGCATGGGTGCTACCCATTGCCTGCCCAGGCCAGGTTTTTTAAGTTAAAAAATATTGTTGGTTTAAAAAAAACAAAAAAACTTTGCTTTAAATATAGGCCAACTTTGTTATTTTTATTTAAATTTAAATTTGCATTTTTTATATCTATTAATTATACAGACGAAAACCCAATCCCTCCAGCCTGGTCACATTGGGTGGTTTACCAACCCAGTTTTCTCAATCTGTGGTATGGTTGATGGTGCATTACTTTGCAAGTTGGATTTAGCATTACTGTACTTGACTTGACTTCAAATGGCAAAGGAGACTGTGGCAGTCAGTAGGAATGTGTAGCACCGGAAAAAAAAACCCTACCAAGAGCTGGAATATAATTTTCTGGCTAGTACAGTAGATGTTTTGTGACCACACAGAGCCTTACTCTTGTCTAGAAGTATGACTGGTTTCGTTACTCATTGCATGCCTCGTCCAGCAATGAATTGATATGGATAAATTATATTTATAAATACAGTACTGTATCAATTTGAAAAAAGATCATATGTTAATTGGCTATTTTGTGAAGGCGAGGGAAGAAAATTGTTTTGGCATAGTAAATAATAATGTTAAATGTGGCCACAATGGGCTTAGACAAAGCCTATGGGAAGGTTAATTGGATTGTTTTATGGGAAGTTTTAAGCATTTGTGATGTAGGAAAAAAGTACAGTAATTAGCTCTAAAATTTTATAAAACGTGAAAAATTTGTTATGGTACAATGATCGGCATTTATTTATATAAAAGTCTAGATATGAATTTAAAATATAGCCAAATAATTTAAAACAATTGATAAATCAAAGTGTTCAAATTGTTGTTATAGAATAGAATAGCAGGGAACCTAATCTCTTGTTTGGCTGGTGTCTCATGTTAAACTGTTAGAAGTTTAATGCAAATATAATAGGTATTGCATAATATATATTAAACAGAATTAGAATGTATTTTCTTCTGCCTTTGAATGTTGTGTGATATGATCTGTCAGGGTACTTAATTTTAGGAACCAGCAAAGGGTAATAGTTTTTCTCCCTTCAGATTTCCTGATGGTCGGTATAGTGTCAACCCCCGAGGGCCTCCAGCTGGTCCTAATGGTAACTTGGGTTACATGGAGTTTACTGTTACACTTAAGAGACAGGAAACTGGTTTTGGTTTCAGAATTGTGGGAGGTACCGAAGAAGGATCTCAGGTAAAGTGATACTCTTACTTGTTTGGCAATTTCTTTAAATTGGTTTTAGTAATAAATACTTGTACAAGTAATAGCCCAACTCATATGTATGAAAAAAAGAAAGCGATGATTTTTGGCTTGTCCTGGAGCCTTATCGAGTTGTTTCCCCCAAATAATCTGACAACTATACAAGAAGCAGATCCACCGACTCCTTTGCCACCAGGTGGCTCCTGTACCAACTTCGGGTCTGGGTGAATAGACCACCACTATAAAGCCTATGAAGCAATAATTAAGTGGCTAGTGAAAATTAGAAAGGAATTATGTAATGAATTTAGTTGTGCTGATCAACCTGATCAACCAGGCTGACTCATACGTCAGGCTGCGAGCAGCCGCGTCCAACAGCCTGGTTGATCAGTCCAGGAACCAGGAGGCCTGGTCGACGACCGGGCCGTGGGGACGCTAAGCCCCGGAAGCACCTCAAGGTAAGGTGTTGGAAAGATGGCTGGGCAGACTATGCCTGTTTGAATATAAATGTGGAGAACCGACCTGTGAGATTTGTTTTTTTAATTTATGTGAATTTATATAGAATTTATATTTTACGTTAATTTATATATTTCGATGGCAAATTGTGTGATAGTTTAAGTGAACTGTATTTCTGCAAATTCTCACAAATCGATCTCCTTACACATTTGAGGGGGTTTATTAAATTATGTGTAGTCGATCAAAATTGATTGACTAATTCACTACAGTATTAGACTACATATTAGTAATTCAAATTGGGAGGCCTTGTCTTATTGTATGGTAGTGGGCCTAGTCAACCAGTATGAACACGGATGAATAAGCCAGACGATCCACTTTGTGGATGCGGCTGGCCCCCAACTCATGTACTGTATTACTAGGATTAATTCTGGCTTCCTCTGCAATTGTTCCTGTCAAAGGGCACTTGCAATAATAACAGTAATCTTATATATATAACAGCTATAACAGGAAATATTGTCAATTTAAATAAATAGATGAGACTATTACTCTGGGTTCATCGCTGCCCCTCGTTCTAACCGGAAAAATCCTACCTACCTAGCATTATTGGCCAGGAATGACTAGATAAGATTTTGGACAGACACTTCCCTTGTTTAGATGATGACTGCGTGTTGATGGAAGCACTAATTTACTCTCCCTAACACTTCATCCATGGGAGTCTATTTGGAGCTGTTCTGCTCCAGCGACCTATTCTAACATAACAATGGCTGACTACCGAGGCCTCCCTCTCACTGACGCTTCCCTTGCTCTCCAGATGCTTCAAGATGTGTTTAGAGAGTGCCTACATTTACTCTATTTTGGTACTATTAATCAATTTAAAGTGAAATGTTTTTATGATAACAGTCCAAAGAATGTTGTATTAAAAAGAATTCCCAGCAGAATAGCTGGTAAATTTAAATTAATAGCAATGTGGCAATAATATCCCATTTTCTATTGATGGAAAATACCACTATAGGCTACATTTTCTATGGGTTAACTTGTTTATACAACCCAGCAATATTATCTGCATATAATGTATTTAATATTAGTAAATGGTGGCGGATTTTCCGACAAAAAATTAATGCCGAATGGAAGGTAGGATGATAAATAGGTAACATAAATATTGTGTGTTATGCACATCATGCCTATTTATATAAGTTACATAAATCACATCATGCCTAAATTATATAAATAATTACACCTGTAATTATTCTTATTACAGGTGTCAATAGGTCACATTGTTCCTGGTGGAGCAGCAGATCAGAATGGCAGTGTTGCTACAGCTGATGAAATTATTGGCGTTGATGGCGAGATGGTGTTGGGGTCGAGTCATCACCATGTAGTTCAACTCATGGCAGCGGCAGCAACACAAGGCAGAGTAACACTGACTTTACGACGTCGAACGCACAACCCTACTGGTGGGTGATTTAAACTATACGTACCTTAAAGTTACAAATTTTGTATTTTACTTTTTCCATAATGAACTATATACCAGCCATATCCTGTGAAGATTGTCAGGGGAATAAGATTATGTAGTGTACAGCATACATTAAGTTAAATAGGAATTCCCCAACAGTACAGTTCTTTGTTTCTGGCATTTGTTTTAATTAGCTTTTTTTTTTTCAGATCTGCACAATAGATCATTAGAAATGCAGTTTCCTTACGATATAACAGTGACACGAAGAGAAAATGAAGGCTTTGGCTTTGTCATAATATCTTCGGTTACAAAGTCTGGCTCTACAATAGGTAAGTTTTTAATACCATTGCCACTTTTCAAATTTATTTAATTTGCAGGCTAATAGGTGAAATAGTGCGAGTCCCTTGAGAATTCTCGACTCGTATAATTAAGTACTACAGAAAAATTCTAGGTACAGTAATTTTGGAAAAGTCTGCAGGAGGCTGAAAAGAATGATTGCAGGTACAGTTGTCATCTGAGAGAATTGCTTAACGTGCAGTGTTAGTTGAACAAGAGATGTATGGGATATGTATGAACACTGGTGCACTAGAATCAACATTTGACATAGAAATGTGCTTGAACAAATGTTCAATTTGTTTGTGCTGTACAGAATGTTGAGAATTGCCAAATCTGGATGAGAAAAAAACAAAACAAAACCAGATATACTGTATATCCTGAAGCAATAGAAGTAAGATGTGTGTTATTCTTCAACTAAATCTTTCCTATGGTAAGCCCATTTAGATTGTGCAGTTCAGTTTTGATTAATATGTGATAGAGTTTTTAGTGTTGATCTTCTGTTTCAGGTCGGATAATTGAAGGAAGTCCAGCCGAGCGTTGTGGCAGATTGAATGTTGGGGACCGTATCCTGTCTGTGAATGGTGTCGACATAAAGACTCTTCACCATGGTCACATAGTCAACCTCATCAAGGAGTCGGGCTACTCAGTCACTCTGACCATCGGCGCACCCAGGGGTTAGTTTTGTACATCAACTTTAAAAAGACCAATTCAGTCCTTACACTTCAAAATTTTAAGAAGTTCAATAATTCCAAGTTTATTCAATTTATATCTTATCACTATTGATAATAGAATGCCTACCTAGATTCTCTAAAGAAACTAATAATATGGATCAAATAATAACTCATGGCACTTAAATATAGTACATAAAATATGTATAACATTGGCATGTGTTGCTTAAGCTAACGAGTGTGTGCTTAACTGATAATAAACAGCGAAGTTGAGTCTTGGTTATTACATGATTGAAGTATACTCTCAACTGACTTAATCTAATTATCAATCAGCTGTTCCATAAATGTAACTTCATATTTAATAAATCTTATGTTTTTTTTATATATATTTTTGTTTTAGATGATGCATCAAGTACCACATCCAACTCTCAGCGGGTGAGTATCTGTGCTGCACCGTCAATGCATGTTTGTGTAGGATTGAGAATGCCTTGGTTTAATGGTTTTGCAACTAACAGTGCTTGTGTGTTTTGTTGACACATTTAAGCTTTAGAAATGCATAACAAAATATAATATATTGTGGTATTGTGAAAGTCTGCATGCAAAGAGAATGCCACATTTTCCTGCATAGTTGATGAATAATATTGGCCAAACCTTACTAAAGTTGCCTCTGGTTTGATGTAATGTCAGTCTTGGCTTTTTGTCACGATAACTTTAGGTCACGACTGGAGCTGACTGGATTACTTTTGACAGATTGGTGGACTTCTCTGACTGTTGTACATGACAATATGACCTTTAGGTTGTGGTCTTGATCATTATCAATATTTGAAGAATTATGTGGTTTGGATTGAAGTACTCGGCCTCAATCATTTGAGTTAGCCATTATATGTAGATAGGAACAAGTATACTGTATAGATAAGAATTGTAAATAATGATGTAGTAGTTTTACAATGAGGTTGTGGTACAGAAAAATGTGTAGCTTTGTATTACTGTGGTGAGTAATGTTATACGGTAATTGTTTTTATCAGTAATAATTTGCAGTGTATGTAGGTATATTTTATGTAGGGGTGTAGGAAATGTGTATGCCAGTGATGTATGTCGTGCGTGTGTGTAATTACCTAAGCTTTGTTACAGGATGAGAGCCACGCTCATGGTGTACCGTCTTCCCAGCACTCTTTGTCATATAATGCTTTAATGAATAGTATGTGTGTGTGTGTGTGCTCTGTAGATATGTATGTATGTATGAGTATACAAAACTGGCAACAAAATTAATTTGGCAATTTATCACGTTGCATAAATATAATGCAACCCAAAATTTGAAAGATCGGGTAATTACAGTGGCATCTAGTGCTAACCACCTGAACTGTAACAGTGATACAGTTCAGCCAATTATTTTTCCTCCTTAACATCTAAGATTAAGTTGTCACATTTTGTGATGTCACAAATCAATTTTTCAGCTCTTCTAATGATTTAATTATGGTCTATTTGTTATACAGTATCTTTCACACACTCCCCTTACAATACAGAATGTTTTCTTCCACTATAATCTGCTGCAATACAGTTACTATTGATCTTTACTTTGGAGAAGATTGAAATTAAGTACACAAGAATTAAGAATTAAGTAGCACAAGATTGCAAGTAAAGTATAAACTAAAAGACTGTGGTAATGTAAGTAATGCTACCAATGGTGAATGCAGTAACCAGTATGCATACACACACTACGGTGTTCGGTATAGGTGGAGATTAGTGAAGCAGATTTATGCCTGTGCATATTGTAAATAAAGTAAGGCCAGGTTTAATTATATTTATTTGGTTTATTAGATATTGACTATCAAAGCTAGGGTGAATTGTGTGTTTCATATTAGATTCTGACTTTTCTTTATAAAATCTCAGAATGTTTTTCTCATCAGTAGACCTAGGTGTATCTAAATGAGAGAGTACAGCTGACACACATGGCACTGACTGATGACTGCTGACTTGGCTGACAAATTGACTGATTCTTTCCTCAGAGCTCTCAGGGGTCCATGATACTAGCTCAGGCTACGCCAGTCTCGGCCCCACAAGCCTCTGGCTCTCCGGCCCACACCTCTGCCCAGGTGGGTCATACCCGCTGCCTCCAGTGACACCATGCTTAAGACAGTTGTAGCATTTTGCCCATACTCCTTCCTGACTCCTCCCAGTTTCCTTTGGTTGTGCCCTCTTCTATCCTTAGTTTAGCGCTGTGATGTTGACCTCGTGTATTTAATTAACTTTCATTTTTTAATCCAATTTAATTAAAGAAAATTATTTGGACTCAGAGCAGCCTCTTGTCTTAATTTCTCTACCCAAGTCTTAGGTAGTATTACTTCATATTACTAAGATACTGTAGTATATTTTCTTTAGTGACATCTTCCTGTCTACGATAGTATTACATCCTGACTTCAGCTTTGCTACTTTTCATGGAAAAGTCTGGTTGTACTTTAATTCTTCTTATTCAGCTAAAAATAATAAAATTTTTAGTACTTCATTATCAGTTTCACTTGTGTTCACACTTATTCATTACAATTTCTGAAACAAGGATTCATTAGTCATACTCATTCACTGTACGTCGGCTAAAAAATTTTGTTTACCAAATAATTGACTAGTTGCCATCTATAGCTCTACAGGCTGTTGTTACACTGGACTACAACCAAATTCCAAATGAAATCTTACTCTTTGTTAAGACCCTTCACCTGCAGTAATTTATTTCATCACGATACTTATGTAATTTAAACTTTTCTTAATTTTTTTGTATTAATGTGATATCTGTTTTTATTCATAATTAAAGGATTGTAAATAGAGCATTTTCAAGATAAAGGAATTAGTTTTTTCTAAACTGAAAAGGAATGTATTATCATGGGAGAAGCATTTATCCATCATTAAATACTTAGTCTTTAATCTGTTCTTCGAATTCCACAAGAAATGAATGAACCAAGAACAAAGTAATCCCCTGTTTTTGTGTATTTTGCCTACATGGTATATCATTAACAGTATATTCAATGTAGTTACCTCTCAAGAATTACACATGATTGAGGCAATGATGGCTTGCAGAATCTAATCCAAGTTATATTACTGTACTGTATGAAGAAGACAATAAATATGTACATTGTTCCGATAATTAGTTTGTTGAATTGTGTAGAGGGTCACAAGTATCACGGGAAATAGGCTGCAAGTACATAACTGAATAGAATGTCAATGTGCAGTTGAGTATATAGGAATGCTTAGAGGAGATTGCATCAAAGTGAAAGGATAAAGTGTGTACACACGCATTCTCTATCCTTAAATACATATTGAAAAGAAGAAATTTGTAAAGGTATAGAAGAAGAAAAAAAATATTTTTTGAAAAGAGTTCAGTTGAGCAAGAACCCAAAGTTATAAAGTATTCAACAAATGGTGTAGAAAATTTGAGTATTTTTTTATTAAACAGTACAGTAATGTGTAATTAAGATCACTGGTAGGGTGACGAGGTTTTGTACGATTTTCAGAAGTGTGGGACCGAAAATTGCTTGGCCTCACTCTGTCCATGTAAGGCAGGTACATATGGTAATGTGCACTATTTTGCCATCTCTTATTTTCATTCTTGATAACAAAGCTGCTCATGACTCGGCTATACATGTCTCCTCCTTATTATAGTTGTTACAAATTTAGTCATTGACATTTTATTTGAATACATTGGGACCAAACCCAACAAAATTAAGTTTGCTCAAAAAAACACTTTTCATTCAATGAAATGTATTCATGGCAAAATTATTTGGGTTTCAGTTTAAGATGCTAGTAATTGAAGTTTGCAGTTAATTTTTGCTAACGGGTGAATGTCATGTACTAGAATATTCTGGATGTCGGTGAAGTATGTCACCTGACCAAGTAACTGGAGATGCTGCAGTGCTTGGCTAACTTTATTAACCACAGAAAAGATTCCTCAATGCAAGTTCTTATCTTTTCTGATACAAATACATTTCCTGGATGTTAAGTCATGTGGGAAACTGCACATGTAATTCAGTAAATCTGAAGACCGAGTCTGACTGCCAGAGGTTTTTAGGAGACTCAGAAATTATTTAAGCCCTCAGTGTTCAGATGCTCTGTGAAGAAAACATGTTACCTGTTGACAAATTCCTGACACCTCGGTGGATCCTCAAATGAACATAAGAATAACTAAAACTGCAGACAGCCTCTTGGCCCATGTGCAGCAGCTCCTATTTATTCTAAACAAAACTTGTTTGTATACAGTATGTCTAACCTTTGCTTGACACAATACAACGTTTATTATCTTGCTAGTAATTTATTTCGCAAATCGACAACCCTATTTCTATACCAATTCTAAATCTTACACTTTTACAACTTGTATTAATTAATTATGGGATGCTACAACCAAAGTTGGGGAAATAGAACTTTGTATTTTATTTTATTGTAATCTATATGTAATGAATTACAATTTGGTAAAAGTTATATTGTTGGTGGGCTGTGGCAAAGCAAAACTCCCCTATTCAGTCCCCAGACCCAATTTATTGGACTACTTTTTGTATGTAATTTATTCATAATAATCTATATGAAACTAAAAAAAATTAGAACTAAATATATTTTTGTCTGGGTACTGTTATGGGCAGATCACAATTTGTCTATCTTGGCCAAACTTGAGAATTTTTTTTTTTTAATCCAAATTTTCATTTGTTCTATAAAATAATAGTTTAGTTTTGTGAAATCCAGCAGTGGAGGAGGAATGTTGCAACAAAACTGTAGTGGAAGGGTTTAAAGCTATTAATAACACTAGTTTCCCATTTCCAAATTACTTTTAGTAGAAATTAAATTAACTTTTGTACTATTAACCATTTCAAAACAATTCTTAAACATTCCCAAGCTTATTCTTAGTTTTATGCTTCCATGTTCAGAGTTACACTTGTCACCTAGTATATTATTTCTGTATCGCTCAGTGCAGCAGGGACTTATCACATACTGTCCTGCTCACTTTATACTGGGTAATCTTCTTCAGTGTTACATGTGGAAGACTTGATAGACACATTACTTTTGCTTTGATCTGACCTATTGAAAAGATTTTTTTCTATGGTCCAGGTATTTGAAGCAAAATTACCCAAATGCTCATACTTCCCATCCCCTTCCCTTGGGCATGCACACACACTACTGTAAGTCATCCTTTCCCATGAAACATATACATATGCCCGTAACTGTTCTTATAATTTCTCAGATAAACATAACACTAAGCAGATGCTATGAATGTTTCTCAAATATTTTCTCAATAGGAAATTGGTACATTTGTTAGCCAGTGTTTGAAAAAAAAAGTCAATGAAGGTATAATTTTGATTAGATTGTAGTAAACTATGACAGCTTGTTTACAATTAACCAGCCAATATTTGTATCTTGCATTAGAGTATTTTGATCTAATTACTACTAACACCCAAAGTTCTGTAATAAAGATCTAATATAAAGTGTAATACTGTATTATGCTACTAGAAAACACACACAGTATATGTATTGTCCTATACAAATTTGCACATGTGTAGGCTTTCTTATGGGCACATTAGGCAGTTGAGGCCATCACATCACATCCTCACTTATGACCAAATTCTCTTTCATGTTTGAAGCTTTCTCGGTCTGCCCGTTGGCTCTCCTGCTGGTCACTGACCGAGAGGGTTCGACGGGGAGGTTTACATGTGAGGAGTATAATTTGTCTTGACACGGGACTGTAGCCTGGCTTGTTGCTTCATGATAAAACTTGATTTGGCTTCATTTTGTTTTTTTCGTGTCCTTAAAAGTAAATTGCTTTTTTCTAGGTTTTGATTTCTTCCTCCATAGGTATAGGTTGTAATTTGGTTGTTTAACATAGCAGTATCTTTCCTTTTTTAGAATTTCTTATTAAGTAGTTATGAATTCATGGCAGAAGTACTGTATTTAAGAAATAAATCTGCTATTACTATAAATTAGTATTTATTTATTATTTTTTCATGTTGTATTATGTAATACTTTAAATAGCATCTTGAAGTCTGGTTTTATGTTTGCAATTGTACAACATTACCATTTAATTTCAATAATATATAAGAACATTTTATTAGATTCATCATAGTAAATTCTAATTAAGTAAATGGATTACAAACTATTTTGCAGCAGTGTACACTGATTACACTGTAAAATGTGCTGTATCAAGCTGAATAAAAACTGGGAGCAACAACTTAAGAGAGAACCACAATGGATTGAGCTCTCAATGATTTATATAAATGATCACTGTATGATTGTAGTTGGTTATCTGGTAGGCTGAGAGTGATGCTGGTGACGATGGGGAGTACTATGGAGTGGAGCTCCAGCGAGGCACTCGAGGCTTTGGTTTTAGTATAAGAGGGGGCCGGGAGTTCCACAACATGCCTCTCTTCGTCCTCAGGATTGCCGAGAATGGACCAGCGGCGGAGGATGGAAAGTTAAAAGTAAGCTAAACTTCGTATTTAATCTTGTACACCATAAATTACTGGAGGAAATATTTTTTTCAGACATTGCTTAGTCTTTCATCATTACAATATATTAATTAAAAGGTTTTAAAATAAATCTGGTATTTTGGTTATTAGAGTATAGTATTCATCTTTGCATGTTTGGATATTTTATTAAACCATGTACAGTATATTTAAAAAACTTATTTTCATAGGTTGGAGATCAACTTATGGAGATAAATGGGAGATCAACCAAAGATATGACCCATGCTGATGCCATAGAACTGATCAAACAATGTGGGAACAGTGTTTCTCTAATGGTAAAACGAGGTGGAAAGATTCCACAACACCTAGGTAAGTAATATTTTTCACTTGTCATCATATGGTTTTCACACATCCTCCTAACATATCCATACTACATATAACATATCCCACTCAACTCTTACCACATCTCCGCTGCTTCATTACTGCACCAATCCTCCCCACACTGTACTCCTGCACAAATGGATTAATTAGGATCAACAATTATGTACAGTATTTTAATCCATTCATGGACAGCACTCTCAGAATTATGGCAGTGGAGTGGGATGCAAGACAATTGCTAACCTGGAAAGTTGGGTAATGGGTAATAGGGGTTCTACTGTATGTCATTTATAATACAACACAGAGCAGAGCAACAACATAGGAGTGTCTGGAATAGCATAACAGAGAATAGTGTTTGTGAAGTGTTACTAGAGCATCTATAGTAACTGATCCTGCAAAAGGTGGTAACGTGTAGAAAGTACTCCACAGTGACTGACACCTAGTGGACACAGACAGAAAAAGATCTTGTCCAGGCAAAATCTAAGCCCTCAATTCCCCACTCCAGCTCATCCCCAAACCCCTGGTAACTATCCCACAGGAGGATGAGCCCTTCACCCCGAGCAACTCCTGCCAACCCCACCCCCTGGACTTCTTCCTGCCCCAAGCAGGCCCAGACAAGATCTAAGCCCTCTATCCCTCACCCCACCTCCCTCCAAATCTCTGGTAACTACCCCACAGGTTGGATGTGCCTACCCAAGTAGCCCTGCCCATGGAATGGCTTCCTACACCAGCAAGAAGTGTGTGTGATAGATATAGGAAAGCGAGCTTCAAGGTAATATACTCGAACATCAATGGGATTACTAGTAAAGAAAATGAACTGGCCGAAAGGGCGCAGGAAGAAAACCCAGATGTAATAGGACTCGCAGAAATACAATTGCCAGGCATCATAACAAATGCAGTTTTCTGCAGGACTACTATATATACTGAAGTAAGGAAAAAGAGGGAAGGGAGAGGAGTGGTGGCGCTGCTGATAAGGAAGGACTGGAGTTTTGAAGAGATGAAAATTCCAGTCTGTGAAGGATTCAGGATACATTACAGGAACTATGACAATGGGTGGACCTAAGATAATAGTAGCAATCATTTACAACCCCTCCATTAAATGTCAGAAGACCCAGACAGGAGTTTGATAGGATCAACATGACAAATATTAATATAAGAGAGAGCAGCTTCATTTGCCTACAGGAATGGATCCAGACTCTTAATCATGGGCGACTTCAATCACAGAAAGATAAGACGCGTGAGAATGGGGAACCGCATGGAGGTGCAGATACACGGAGAGCTAAACTCTTGGAAGTGGCAACAAGAAGCTTTGAGCCAACATGTCGAGGGACTCCACGAGAATGAGAGGCAATGAGGAACCATATAGACTTGACCTGATATTCACCTTGAATGAATCTGAAATAAGGGAATTAAAATTTGAAGCCCCCATGGGAATGAGTGACCACAGCGTATTGACATCTGAGTATCTGGTGGAGGTAGAGATAACTTGTCCAAGGATGGGATTGGAAAGGAAAAGGCTCAATTACTGAAGAGGAAAATATGACGAGATAGGGAACTTCCAAATGGAAATACATAAGAAATAAAACTTGGAAGACTGTACAAGATATGATGGACTGTCACCTAAAAGTGCCAGGAAGCTGCAGACAGGTTTATTCCAGTCCAAAAGGAAAATGAAAAGTAACAGAAGAATCCATGGTTCAATCACGAATGTAAGGTAGCGAAGCAATTGAATACAAGAACATGGAGAAACTACAGGAATAACAGAATACCAGAGGGCCAGGAATGAGAACCTCAGAGTGAGGACAGACGGAGACACAGTATGAAAATGACATCGTGAGTAAAGCCAAGACCCAACCAAAACAGCTCCACAGCCACATCAGGAGGAAAACAGCAGTGAAGGAAAAAGTGATGAAACTGAGAAAAGGGGGGGGGGGGGAACAGATACACAAAATAACAAGGTGGTGTGTGAAGAATTCAACAAGAGATTCCAGGAAGTCTTCACTCTAGAACAAGATGCCCCTGTACTAAGGGAGGCGGTGCTTACTTGCCATTTTCATCCACCTCCTTCCTTCTCATTCTTAACCTCAAATTTAATTTTTATTCACTGGTTTACCATCATACATTTGGTCAACTTACCCAAGCCATCTCAGTATGCTCCCCTCAATCTTCTGACGTGTTAACTTGTGACATTACACATTTTAATTTATGAATGAGTTAATACCACCACTCCTTCATGCAGACCTCTGGCTGCATCTACACTACACTAAAAAAAAAAAAAAAAAAAATCCACCTGAACTTCTGTACAGTATGTTTTGTTTGGTCGCATGGATGAGCAGTAAGCTTTTTGGTTGATGGTCAAGGTAGTGGCTGTAAGCCTTGCTTATTCTGCCTATGCATTTCAAAAGATTCATCTTGTAAACACAAATAGCACAGTTAAAAAAGTGATAATAGAAAATTTTGATTAGATAGTTTATGGTTTTGAACCAATTGCCTCAAACGTATGGATAAAACTAAAATGCATTATCGTACCATTAAGGCAGAGAGAAATACAGTGCTGTCGACACTCAACAATCTGAACATTATGGGACCCATCCCCATTTGAGTTACTTTTTTACCAGGAACCTCCAAAAATAAACATATTTGAATTTATTCAGAGAACACTTGTCTGAATATCGGGTACACGGCTGTTCAGTACCCTCCCAGTTAGCATTAGAAATATTGCTGTAACAAAGATGGATGTTTTAAAGATACACTTAGACAAGTTCTTGCAAGAAGTGCCGGACCAACCGGTTTGTAGGGGACATGTGGGCTTGCGGGCTGCTTCAAGCAACAGCCTGATGAGCTAAGTTATCACAAGTTGAGCCTGGCCCTAGGCTGGGCTC
Source organism: Procambarus clarkii (assembly GCF_040958095.1). Classification (NCBI taxonomy): domain Eukaryota; kingdom Metazoa; phylum Arthropoda; class Malacostraca; order Decapoda; family Cambaridae; genus Procambarus; species Procambarus clarkii. The sequence goes on along the minus strand of NC_091221.1, from coordinate 5,555,877 downwards.
GGGGAGTAGAAGAACTTCCGAAACCCTCTCCAGGTATGCTCCAGGTATACAGGTATACCTGGACATGCCAGACAATAACCACTGACCCATGTTGAGCTTAAAAGTGTCTCGATCAGGTTTTGGTAAACTTGTTTAGAGTTTGGAAGGTACTGTACCATTTGATACCCATAATCCAATTTTTAAGAGATAGTCACCCACTTAGGTGTAGGAAGTGATGTTCACCAGATTATGGTAGTTACTGTGCATTGACAGAGATGGACTCGTCAAAATTAGATTGTGTGTATTAACCAATGCCTTCCAGACTCCAATTAAGTCTGGTAGAACTTATGATCGACATATTGTATTCTTAATCTCAACATAGTTCAGTGGTTATTGCATGTACAGTATCTGGGAAGTACATAGTGCCTCTAAATTTTCTCATTACTGTACACTTCCATCACTTCCCAGCCACAAAGACAGCACATAACGAGTTGCAAAAGGCTTGGGAGGTGTTGTGTTGCAGGAATTTTTGTTTTTAACATTTTTTTTTAATCATTATTGTAAAATTACTGTGATGATGATTACTGTGCAATTACTGTAAAAATACAGTAATTGTGAAGAAATGCAGTCACAGCATAGAGCACGGTCATTGTGTATGAAAAACTCTGATCTTGTAAACATCAGACCAATTTGTGTACAGTGTTAGCAAATCCTTTGTGATTCCCTGGTTTTGTACTAAAGAAAGGCGTGAGAGTTGCCTGTAATAAAATGTAGCCAAAGTGAGTATGCGGTTTAGAATTAATATATTTATTGTTAATTTCTTTATTATGCACCCCATACCCATCCCATGGGCGGTGGTGGAAAGGGTTAGAGGCACATAATCGGATCAGGAACTGAACCCCATTAGAGTAGGTGGCTTAGGTGGAATGCAAAGGTCATGGAAAATTCTTAATGTTTGATCTTCCACAACAACCACTCGAGAGCAAGTGGAGACACTCGGTAGTGTCTCCACTCAGTGATCACCAGTACCATTGTCTATTACAAGGTAGAACCCCCTCCCTGCTCAGCTCGTTGTCGCCGTGTGGGGGCTTAGTGGGCGGCTGCCGGAGTGTGATGCTCCTTGGGACAGTCCTCTGTCCTTTTCTAGCCTTGTGCTCCTGCTGCTGTCCTCTCCAATTCTGCTGGGCATCTTTTCCTTTTCCTTCTGTTTCGTTTTTCTCCCCCCTCTTCTCCTATCTGCTTGCCGTTTCCTGCCGACCTTTTGCTCGTTCTGGTTCTTCCCTTGGACTTCTTCTATTTTGACGCCCGGGTGCTTGAGGAGGCATACTCTTGCACCCGTAGAACTGTAGTACCCGACGTCGAGAGCAAGGGGAACCTTTTATTGTCAATCCCCCTTTCGTCACTGAACCCGATCTCGACGGACTGTTGGTTTCTTAAGGTGACGTTTGTGGGGCGTATACTCACGACGCACCCCTAGGAGGCCCAGGCAAGATCGGCGATAGCTTCTTGTTGGGTGTCCTGCCTCTAATTGTGGCTCCATGGTGGGTGTGGTGGCACATTCGTGAATGAATTCTTCTTTTCGTAATGATGATAACCCCTGTTTCGGCTGCTTCTGGTTTACCTTCTCAGGCTTGTGGGGTGGGCAACCACGCCCCCGAGTCGGTCCGTATTGGAAGACCGGGCTCTGTAGCCTCCACTGCATTGGGCCCCGACCTTGCTCCTCCTTTGGTTTTCTGACTTCTTCCCCTGGCTCCCCTCCCTCCTCTGTGGTTGGGTCGAGACCCAAGCCCCCTGTGGTGACTACCTGGTCCCCTGGCGCGGCTCCTTCTCTAGTTGTAACTACTGCGCCTTTTAACCCCTTTTAACCCCATTTAACTTTGTTAAATGTTGCCTTTACTTAGTCTTGTGTAATAGTGAGAAGTTGTTTAGTAAATTATATGAATGGATTAAGTACATAATATATACAACAAACAATTTAGCTCATAAATTCAGGGTTGCTGGTACCTCTCAGGGTTTTACCCTTGCCAATATTTTCAATTTCCAGCCAACTTGTATAACTTATTTTCTTGCAGATACAATGAATCCAAACAGTCTAGGATCACCGGTTGGTCCACCCCCACCTGGTACTAACGTAAGGTCTACAGCTACACTTCCACCACCCTCACCTGGCTCCATGGGCACCACCTACCCCCCTCCTCCAGGTCCTCCTTATTATGCTCATGGAGGCTACAATGCTTTACCCACCTCTTCCAGTGGTTATCCACCAGCTTATCCTCACAATGGTGCAATTCGAGGACCCCAGCCTCTCCACTCCTCTCCAGCAACTCAGTACCCTCTTCCATTGACACCAAATGGTCCATTAAGCCAATCTTCTCCCAGAGTAGTGGCTGGCGAAAACTACTATTGGAATCGTGTTTCAGAGCATCGACCGGCGTGAAACTAATGTATTTAAAATATTGGATCTAAAAATGTACATTTCTCAAAAGAAACTGTGATCCAACAGTGATAGTCACAAATGTCTTGTATATGTTGTAATATTTTAATACATGCTGTGAAATGTCCAGGAAAATTATAATAGACAAATATATTTACTGGACTCTTGTTTACTATGCTCAGTGCCTCTAGTGTTCATATGGGACCATATTGTTTTCATAGCTTCATTTCATAATTTTGAAATTCCTTCAGGAAAAGGAAATGACATGATCTCCTTACTTTGTCTTATTCTGATTTCATTTGCCTAATGAAAGTTTTCTTTAAGAAAATTTTTTAAATTAGGTAGTCATTTTTAAAATCCTAAGACAGTTTACCTTTTAAATTTTATTTTATGTTGGTCCTCTTTAATTTTACAGGATCATGACCAAAGTGACCTTATATATAAAGGAGTAGGACCCCATGCTCAATGCATTTGTTTTGTCAATATTTATAAATTTAAAAAACTTTTTGTGTAGTTTTCATAAGACGAAGTGTCCTCTTAAATATGGCCATTTGCCATACTTTTTTTTTTTTCTTTTAAATGCATGTGTACATATTATGTAGTTATAATAGTTTAGGAGGACATACAATGAAGCATCATTTCAATGATTACAGACCTATGACAGAAATGCATATGGCAGTTCTTAGTACCAATACATGACATGAAAACATGTAAACATCATATAACATTACCAGAGATTGTCAACACTGCCTTGATCAAAAACCCTTAAATGCCTTATAATGGACTGTAAAGTATGTGGACTATTATAAGAATATTGTATGTATTCTAAAAAGTTTATATTATTTTAAATATCGGGTACGTTGCATGTTTTCATGTGACAGTCCTGTGTATTATATACCTTGTTAATAAATAAACATGACAAATAATGTTTCAACCTTATTTGCACTTTACCTAAGAACTGTAAATTGTGGTGAATGATTTATTGATTAATCATGTTATTGTATTAGTGTGCATTTATACAGTAGACGACACATTATCATCCACATACCTCCATTCCTGACCATGCACAGATAATGTAGGAGTTGAGACATCAAATCATTGTACTATTGGCAGATATTTTGCACCCGAGAAGCACTTCGTAAACTGTAAGAATACAACACAAGCAGAGTGGGTATGTGTTTAACAATGTACATATTCAGGTTAGGTCTCAAGTCATAGCTATTAGCAACCAACTTGTAAATATAAATAGTACTGTACTTACTGTAGTGTATGGTTCTTTATTATTTTCTCGACATAAATGTTTTGATGTTTCCCCTTATTGTAGTTTCACTATCAACTTCTTTAATGGGCTTACCAACTTGTTTAATAAGCTAATTGCCAACTTGTTTAATATAAGCTAATCAGCAGCATAATTTATTGCCAGTCTGTGCTTATTGGTAAGATCCTGTTCAAAACCCATTACTTGTTTAATTACAAGTTAATTATGTATTTCTCTATTAGAATAAATAAACCATAATTAATTCATCCACGAGTACCATTTGCCTTTGCCATTAGCAAAGACCTAAATGCAATAAAGCAATATAAAGTAAATATCTACAGACACTGTTCAATTCTGTAGGCTGTATTTCATTAGGGTTTTAAATAAATTGCATTAAACATTTAATGAAATGGCTGGTCACATGACTTATGTTGACTTCAATGCCTTTCATTGCCTACATTTTTGTTTTGGCCAGGAGGGGGGGGGGGGGGGGGGTTGAGGTTATCTTGAGATGATTTCGGGGCTTTAGTGTCCCCCCGGTCCTCGACCAGGCCTCCACCCCCAGGAAGCAGCCCGTGACAGCTGACTAACTCCCAGGTACCTATTTACTGCTAGGTAACAGGGTGAAAGAAACCAAGAAATCACCAAGATGGTTCTCAACTACTAGGTCACACCAGTTGTGGAATTCTGTTTAACCTACTGGGGACCAGAGCCTTGCCTCTCGCAAAAGCTCAGAAAGCAGGCAGCCCTGCCACCAGCATCCAGAAAGTCGGCAAACCACTGCTGAGTTTAGAGACCGAGCCCTCACACTAACTATCCTAATAATATAGAATGATTGAATCTCTTGTAACGAAATGTTTCGTCTAATTACCCAAGTTTAGTTACAGGATGAGAACTATGCTCGTGGTGTCCCATCTTCCCAATACATACTATCGAATAACGCTTTGAAACTATTGATGGTTTTGGCCTCCACCTCACTTAACTTGCAAATAGTGGGGGGTAGACAGAACAAGAAAATTTTCAAATTTTTTAGGGCACCTTTGTTTCCTTTGACAGCTTGAATCTGTCCTCTTTGGCTTGAAATTGCTGGTTTCAGGAATTCCTCTCAATTTGGTTGGTTCCTGTTATTTTGTAAATGGTAATCATAATCACCTTTTTCTTCAATTTTTTAGCTTTGGCATATTTAACACCTATAGCCTCTCCTTGTAACTCTTGTTTTTCAGTTCTGGAAGCCATTATGTAGCATGACTTTGGTTCTTTTCCCAGTTTATTGATGCGTTTCTCGAGATATGGGCATCATACAACTGCTGCATATTCCAGTTTGTCTCATAAAAATAATGAACAGTTTCTTTAGTACTTCACCATCCATGTAATTAAAAGCAAATCTGAAGTTGGAAAGCGACGCATATGCTCTTCTCTCAATGTTCTTTGTGTTCCTCTGGTGACAGTTTTCTATCCAAAACAAACCTAGGTATTGTTCTTTATTAGTTGTTTAGTTCCTTTCCATATAATTTGCAAGTTGTGTGGTCTATTTTCTCGAATTCCACATTCCATAGCATGGCATTTATTCACATTGAATTCCATTTGCCACATGTCGCTCCAAGAACTTATTTTAATCTAGATCAATTTATCTTTGATCAATCTTTATTAACTTAATCTGGACTCCTGCTTTAACAGAATGTGGTCCATCAGAATGCAAAATGCAGTGGAGGCTGTGACCTCTGGTAGCAAAAAATTACCCGGTAGTTGACTCCCTCACATGTTGCTACAAGGTGAAAAATGGACTAAATTTTCACTTTTTTAATTGGACTAATTTGTAATAATGATGTTTAGCAACAGTACTAGGCTGTAGGAGGTAGGTATGAGAGAGATTAACTATCAATGAAAGGAGGAAACTGGTGATGAAACTGGCGAGTAGTTTCCAACCAACCTTGCAAGCTGTTGCAAGATTGGCAAAAAACCAGCGTTAAATGTGTTGAAATGCTATTTTTTGGGAGAGGCCCGGAGGCTCCCCGGAGCTATCCAGGCTGAGATGTATGTTATTAGACTGGCATCAGTCAGTGTCAATGGAGATCCAGGCCTACCGGGGTCCATGAGCCAGAACCTGGCCCCCTCAGAGGCATGAGGAGGCAATGGCCTATAGAAATGCACATGTGTAATTACCTAAGTGCATTTACAGGATGAGAGCTACGCTCATGGTGTCCCGTCTTCCCAGCACTGTCATATAATGCTTTGAAACTACTGACGGTCTTGGCCTCCACCACCACCTCACCTAACTTGTTCCAACCGTCTCGGGGCGGTCAATCACCGAGCAGCAAAAGGCCTACAGAGGTAGTCCCCAAGGTGACTTGTGGAAGATAACCCCAAGCCCCCAAGGGCAGGGCACTCGGGGAAGGGAACCCTAAGCAAATGCAACCCGAGTACCTGAGAATATTTCTTCCAGCTCGCACGCCACCGTAAGAGCAGAATTGGACACAAGGCAGAGCACAACAGAGAATTCAGGAGCTGGAGCCACACAACCGAGCCACAATCACATTAGCCGAGAACTGACAGACAAATAGCTGGCACAATGGGTCTGGGGCTCCCCCTTCCAGGGAGGGGGTAGTTGCGCAGACAAGCAGCACGGCAAGTATGACGTCATGCTCGTTTGCTCTTTTTCAATTGGGGAGTTCTGTTTACTTGTTAGTTTTCTGAAGTAGTTTTAACCAGATTAGGGGTTTGTTTTGGGGCGCCTACCTTTCTGGGTGCCTGGCCCGGTCGATGGCAGACATAGAATGCTCCACACATGTGCAATTCTACAGATCGTTGCTCCTCGTGCCTCTCTTGAGAGGGCCAGGTTCTGGTTCGTGGCTCCGGTAGGCCTAGAACTCCATTCACTCTGATGCCAAAGTCTAATAATATACATTTTAACCTCGATAGCTCCGGGCAGCCAAAGGGGCTCCCCCCCAGAAAAGAATCTGATTGGTGCCAGCACTTTTATATTCAAAAGCAAAAAGATCAATTTTTAAAATTTGCTGCTAAAAGTACTTATGTAGTGTATGGAAATTCTATCAGTAGGTCAGGTACCTCATTTGGTCACTTGAGGATGAAAAGGCAATTGGGCCTTCAGTGCAAGAGGTAAGTAAAATAAATAATATTTTTGTATATACAGTTGTGTATTTTTTTTTTTTTTTGCTTATAGTACTGATATTTTAAACATTTTTTTAATATATTGGAAATGCTTGATATATTTTCAGTAAAAAAATCAATACAGTACCTTTAAAAGTTGTCAAAAATGGGCAAGGAACAGATCCCAGATGAAACAATTTTGGATGTGTAGGAAAGGGTCCGGTGTGATTTAGTCCACTTGGTCAAGAGCACAGCATTAACAGTGACAGCTAAATTAGTGTTAGGTGGTGTGTGTAGGAGGCACCCAGCCCTCACCCCTGTTCACCTCACTGTTCCTAGCCCCATTTGTGTCCATCTGGCATCTGCTACCCTCACCTTCCTGTTGGCTCTCTCCTGCTAATCGTCTCTGCTGCCGCCGTTGCACTGCATTCTGAAATGATGCAAAGTGGTGTGGTACAACTGTGGACATCTTCAAGAGAAAACTAGTTTGTTTTCTAAAAAAAAGTGCTGGACCAACCAGGCAGTGGTGGGCATGTGAACCTGCGGGCCACTCCATGCAACAGCCTGGTGGACCAAGCTCTCTCAAGTCAAGCCTGGCCTCGGGCCGGGCTTGGGGAGTAGAACTCCCAGAACCCCCATCAAGCAGGTATCAAGCAGGTACCAGTACTGTATATGTAAAAAAAATTAACTACATGGCATGAGGAAATGCTTTTTCATACAGTATTAACATTTATCTAAATTTGTAAATACTATGTCTTCTTGTGATACCAGGTCCCATTGTGTAAGTAGATATAGATACAAGATTATCAAATGCAATAAAGCACAGTATAATCCTAGTTTACAACACTCACCAGCTTGCGTCTGGTGGCTGCTAATTGATCTCTAAGGTGTCGCCGCTCCTGCTCCCCTTCCTCCTGGGCTAGCACTGCTGTGTTCAAAGCTGCTGTCACACTCTGTGAGAGATGGTACCTTATATAAAATGGTTAAATATTTGTTAGGCTCATTATTATTTTTTTGCAGTGTTCATGCAAAGCCCCTGTGAAAAATACCTTTAAATATCAACTTCCAAGACTATCATGGTAGTACTAGGAATATCTGTATTTTTATTGGCACCGTGTTGGAAATTCTCATGGCTTAACCCCAATTGCGCAGTGGTAAAACACTCGCCCCTCACTTAACGAGCAATTTAGCCTGGGTTCATATCCTGGCTGGGAAGGATTAATTAGGTGTCAATCCTTAAATGTACACCTATGTTCACCCAGCAATGCATGGGTACCTGGTTGTTAAATGATTTGACAGGATGTATTCCAGGGAAAATTAAGATTAAGGACCTTTCCAAAACATTATGTATTCTTGAGGTTATCTAGTAATTGCCTGTTAACTGGTCAGGGCTTAGCGTTCCCACGGCCCCGTCCTCGATCAGGCCTCCTTTTTGTTACACATTCCCAGGAAACAGCCCATAACAGCTGTAACTCCCAGGTACCTATTTACTGCTAGGTGAACTGGAGCATCAGAGTGAAAGAAACTATGCCCATTTGTTACCTCCTCTACCAGGTATCGAACCCGGAACCTCAGGACTACGAATACGAAGCACTGTCCACTCAGCTGTCAGGCCCCTAATGTACAGAAGGGATGTTGCTGCTAGTGGCTTTACAAGAATGTAAGAACTCTTGCATTAATTAATGAAATAAAAAAGTACTGAGTTACTTGGACCATACAGTATTTCTATCAGAAAATGTAGACTTTTTATCATTAAGGCTTTTTCTATTTTTGCAATGGTACCACTGGAAAGAGCAGGTAATTTCTATGGCCTAAATATAAAAAGTGAATATTTTTTCTGGGGGAACCCCATTATGGTTTCCTGAAGCTATATTCACAGAGACAGCTTCCCAAACACAGCAACATTAATCTTAGGGCTAATGTTGGCCAACCAGGGAGCCAGAACCTGGCCCCCTTCACAGAAGCACAGAAATTACATGTTTTCCTCCTCCTTTCTTAGCTTCAGGGAGCCTCCATGAGGCTCCCCCAGAAAACCAGCATTGAATGACTCCCTTCTACCTTCCCCTGTATCAGGTATGTTGGTTCATGGTTCATCAGCTCCAGACTGAGCTGGCTGGTTGTTTAAATGCCTGGCTGGCCAGATGCAAACCTAGTAAAATTGGTTGCAAGGTGTAGTGCAAGTGTGTTACCACTCATCAGCTTTCTGGGTGCTTTCCTGTGTGAGGATGATCATTCCTGCTCCCTGTGCTTCTGTGAGGGGCACCAGGTTGTGGCTCCAAGTCCTTGGTAGGCCAACAGAACTTCTAAAGACAGCTGTGATTGTGTATGGGAAGCTATCTCAGTTAATATAGCTTCAGGGAGCCACTAAGGCTCACCCAAAAAAGTGCCATTTCATTACAGTCAATGCTAGTCAAAGCATATATACCCCACATAGATATCATATTAGATAGATATCAAAGCATATATACCTCTATACCTCACAATCGACTTGAGAATGGCCCAGGATGGACCGAAACGTCATTGTCCCTTCATTTTCTAGTGTGTGTGGTTTGGTCAACATATATACCTCGTATAGATATCATCATTCCTTTTGAAGATGTATTATTAAAATATGAAAGTACTTAAGGAAATTCCTGTTTCAGTTCTTCCTCCGTGATCTGACACAGTCACATTTTTCATCACATGTTAATTTTCGTGATTTACACACACATATATATAGAAGCATATAAGCTTTGTATAGATATCACGAGACGAGCCTTACCCCCGAGTCGATTTGATTATCTGCAATCCCAAAGTTAGTGTTTTTTTGTGTGTGTTGTCGATGCCTGGTGCATAGATGACCACTGACCTTGACTTGGTCTTCCTTGGCCCGGAGCTGGTGTGTGAGATGAGCTCTGACAGCAGCAGTTGCATCAGGGTGCTGGCTGGCCGACCGCTCCACTACCCGCCTCAGCTCCTCCACCTCCCGCTCCTTCTGTGCTACCTGTAAACATTCCACATGCTATTATTGTTTGTAATTGCCTGTTAACTCATCAGCTTATTAATTTATCTCTATGAGTGTCACACACACACACACACACACATCTAATTATGATGAATAAAAAACCTAAGTCATTGGTAACAGTTTCAGCTCTTGGCCTTGGGCACCGAGCCCAGAACCCAATCATCCATCATGTTAATATTTATTGTAGTATGGGAAATGTCCGACACAAAAAACTGGAAGTAGCTTTTTATCTTTAATTGTTACATATTCCTCATCACTGTGCACCCCCCCCCCCCGTCATTCATTGCAACATATACTCCATGACTCATTGCAAGACAGGACCCTATCACAAGTGCCTCACCTCGCCCTCACTGGCTGCCACTCTCTGTGTAGCCGCCACCAACCTCTTCTGCAAGAGCTGGTTCTTGCGCAGGAGGTCATATGTGCTGGGGTCAGATGCCTGCAAGCAAGAGACTAGGTTTAATATGATATTCACATAAAAGTGCTGTCATGGCAGGGGATAATAATGAAGTGCCTAAATTAATACTGAACTTATGCCTCTACATCTAGAGAAGCTCCTCTTTATTCATCTTGATACAAGAGTACTACATCCACATACAAGAGTACTACAGTACTCTTGTATGTGGCAAATCAGCTCTACTAAGTCTTGCACATCAGAAGAAACCCATTAGTCATATTAGTTAAATAAAAGTGGAGAAATTATTTTATTTATTTTATCTCTCAGATGACAGTTTATATTCTTTCCTCTAAATTTAGTGTCTGGCCATGTATACAAGACTGACTGGGCAGCTTTGCCTGCCTGTCTGTACTGTGGTCTAGAAGCCACACACCTTGTATTTGGCATATTTCATGGCTATGTTCTTCTCTTTGCCTGCATGGCTCTCTGGTATCTTTTTTCAGGTCACATGGCATTTATACCGTCCTTGTTCCATATGGACAACGGACAAGGAAGAAGGTTCCAAGAAAGCCATATCACTCTGGCTATACGGTACTTTGGTTTCCTATTTTGCTATCTGATGTTCTGCCTTATAATACAGTATATGACAAGTGTCCTGGTTCCTTGCAATAGTTTTTGATGCTGTCTTGCCCTTTGGTCCACAGGACACTCGGGAGTCATTAAAAAGAGTATTGCAAGTGTAAAGTACTGCTAACCAGATGAGGATCTCTGGCTAGTCATGAGTGTGACATTATTACACAGGTCACAATGTCTAACTTTACAGATCAATGTGTGGTGCTCAGTGGATCAGTAAACACTGATGAATCCATTAATCAGTGCCACCTTATCATTATGTGGTGTTACTGTCAGTGCCAAAACATTAATAATGTTTAAATGGCAATTATACTTTATAATATAATACTTGTTCCCTGTATGGATGGTCAGAAAGTGGAAAGTAATGAAGCTAATTCCATCCTTAACTTTAAAAATAAATTTGACAAAAGCAACAGAGAAGTAATTAGCACGCCAGGTATAAATGGCTAGGAGGTGGGGCATAAAAATCCTAGATCTCAATTCTGTGTAGTCACTGATAGATAAGCACTTGTATATATGGTATATACTTGTATATATGGTAGCCGAGGGCATGAAAGTAACCATGTGCGAGAAGCATACCTTAAGAGTGGTCCAGCGGTGGGACTTCTCCCTGCGGATGATCTCTTCCTCCAACATGGCCCTCTTGTTTTGTGATACGATCAGCTCCCTCTGGAGGCGTACCAACTCCACCTTGAGGGACTCTACGAGTTTCACATGGCGGGACAACACCTGTCTCTCATCTCTGTATCCACACAAGATGCCCATACCACAGGGGTCAGGTGCAGATGTAAATATTTCAAGGTGCTGCCCTCCTTACCCACTCACAAAAAAACACAGGCATTCTAATATACTCTCCAAAAATAATAGTAGTTCTGCCCGAAACGCTTTGCGTAATAGTGGCTTTAGGCATTGTATGTACTAGCTCCTATCTATAAAGCCAACAAACTTTGTAAAATCTCTTTATGTATGTACCTTTGCCTAAATAAAAATTATTATTATTATTATTATTATTATTATTATTATAGTACATTAGTAACTATTATGAACATCTACAGCAAACTGACTGATGAAGTAATCACACATTTTTTTTTTTTTTATGTTTACTATGAACTTCTTGATATACTGTACTAATATTATAGTTTAAACATTCCATCTCACTAGAACTCCATGCAGTATCAGGAGTTGGCAATTTAAACAATATGCCAGCAATTCATCTCTTGAAATACTGCATATTAGAAATGTCACCTTAAAGCGTTGACCTCATTGGTGAGTGTGTTTATGTCCTGTAGGCGGTTTATGTAGTCCTTGTTGCCCTTGTGGAGAACATGTTCCAGCAGCTTCACCCGCTCCCTCAGTGCCCACACCTCATCGTTACGTCTGGCCAGCTGTGTCGCCACCACACCTCGTCCAGCCTGCTCCTGTACCAGCACCACCAGGTCAGTTGGAGGACCACCACCACTGCAGGACAACTATTATCTTGGAGACAAGTTTTGAAAATAAGAAAGAGTAAAGCATTCACAACAGGCGGCTAGATGGTAGAGGGATGGTCTCGCTTCTTGCAGGTCAGCATTCAATTCCTGACCATTCAAGTGGTTGGGCACCTTTCCTTCTCCCCCCCCCCCATCCTATCCCATCCCAAATCCTTATCCTGACCCCTTCTAAGTGCTTCCAAGTCATAATAGCTTGGTACTTTCCCCTGAAAATTCCCTTCCCTTCACAACATGTGCATCATACCACTTAGCAGCCACTGACATCTCTGGGCTGCTTACCTTGCACTGATTGATTTCAGGGCTTAATGTCCCCGTGGCCCAGTCCTCGACCAGGTTTGCTAATGGGAATTCTTTGTATTAGTGCAAGCCAGGTGTCCTGGGATTAGAGTTAAGGGAGTGTGTGTAGGCTCAACAGTGACATACAAGAAGAGCAATGTAAAGTTTATACATGAGACTTGCTCCTTCAGTTTACAAATCTATCACTAACAGTAGCTGTTAATGCCTATGGTTTATTCATCTTAAAATTTTTAGATTAAATAAGCTAGAGTAGATTGTTCCACACAGATCAGATCATATAAAGTAGGGTAGATTTGGTTATAGTAATACTTATCCTGAATCTTTTCTACATTATTGTACCTTGGAAAGGAACCTTTCCCAAGGTACAGTTCAAAATGGACTATACAAAGTATTTACTATACAAATTGCATAGTATTTCTGTGATTATTAGACTACAGTATATTGATTTATATAGGAGATAACAGCCGAGACAAAATGCCTTCATGTTATCTCTAAAGAATGTCTTGTTGAATACTGAGTAAGATAGGCATAGACAAACCTCTTCCAGGTCCTTCTGGATGGCTTTCATGGCAGTATCTTGGTCATGAAGGATGTGGTTGAGACCCAGCTTCTCTCCCTCAGCGTACTGGATAGCCCGTTGCCTCTCCTTAGCCACACTCTGGGCTGCCTTCTCTGCTGCCCTTAGCTGCTCATGCTCATGCTCCATCACTGTCACCTCTGCCAGAGTAACCACATTGTTATTACCACCTACTGTCATGGGGCTGGCCTGCTTTCTTTTTGTTTTTCCTGCTCTATTTTTCAAGTCTGATACTAGCATTACACCAGAATTATTTGGAAAATAGCTTATAAGATAGATTGGAACACAATGAGTGGTTTTTAGTCACAAATATGTACAAAATCATTAGTACTGTAGCTACATCTGAAGATGCCTGGAATCAAATCCAGAGTCTCACACACTAAGTGAGCACTGCTACTGGCCTACATTCTCTCACCTCTATAGGTATTTGTGCTGTGAAATTTTATCTACTATACAGTACTTCAAATTGTCGTGTGCAGTAACTGGTTTCAGTTCCCACTGTCGCAGATAGGACACCCATTATGCTTATCGAGGTACCCATAGGCCAACATCTGTCCTTCCTTAAAATGCAGCCCACAACAGTTGCCTAACTCCCAGGTACCTATTTACTGCTAGGTGAACAGAGGCATCAGTTTGTTGTTGACTTGAGTGATAATTAAACGTTGTGTTAATTACAATAAGTATTAATAAATTCTACTTAATTTTTGCTCCTTTAGTCAATATTCAACAAATATGCAAGATATGCAATAGATGCAAGAGCACTAGTTAGAGGGATAGAAGCTTGAAAAGGGAAGATAATCAACAGAGGGTTGGGAAGGTCCCATGAACAAAAGATAAGGAGAGAGCGGAGATGGACAAACGTACAGACAGATCTGGGCACCACCAGCTACCCCCTTCTAGTAGAGATAGAGAGAGGAAGGAAAGGAGAAATAAATCTGAACAAATCTGGAATACATAATGCAAATTTTAAACTCGAAAGGATACTCAACAATGCATATAAACTAAAAGATCTGGAAGGGTATACCAGTTTACATCTCCTCCAGACCTCACAATAGAACAGAAGAGAGGAAAAAAAAGGAGACATAGTACTAAGAGAAACTAAAGAAGTTAAACACAGAACAGTACAAAGATTCAAAGCAAGATCAGGATAAGGCAGGTGATCATGATAATAGATGGAGGAGAGCATGTACAGTAGTCCTCCACCTAGCTAGGCAGAACTAACCCTATATATATATCAGATGATAGGCAGGATATCAGGAGTTTAAGTTCTTTCTATGCATATGCCAGAAGTCTAGTACAGTACCTGTAAATAAATTTGATGGATTGTAATTACCCAAGTGTAGTTACAGGATGAGAGCTACGCTCGTGGTGTCCCGTCTTCCCAGCACTCTGTCATATAACGCTTTGAAACTACTGACGGTCTTGGCCTCCACCACCTTCTCCCCTAACTTGTTCCAACCGTCTACCACTCTGTTTGCGAAAGTGAATTTTCTTATATTTCTTCGGCATCTGTGTTTAGCTAGTTTAAATCTATGACCTCTTGTTCTTAAAAGTTCCAGACCTCAGGAAATCTTCCCTATCGATTTTATCAATTCCTGTTACTATTTTGTATGTAGTGATCATATCACCTCTTTTTCTTCTGTCTTCTAGTTTTGGCATATTTAATACCTCTAACCTCTCCTCGTAGCTCTTGCCCTTCAGTTCTGAGAGCCACTTAGTAGCATGTCTTTGCACCTTTTCCAGTTTGTTGATGTGCTTCTTAAGATATAGGCACCACACAACCGCTGCATATTCTAGCTTTGGCCTAACAAAAGTCGTGAACAATTTCTTTAGTATATCGCCATCCATGTATTTAAAAGCAATTCTGAAGTTAGAAAGCGTGGCATAGGCTCCTCGCACAATATTCTTTATGTGGTCCTCAGGCGATAGTTTTCTATCTAGAACCACCCCTAGATCTTTCTTTATCAGAATTCTTTAAAGATTTCTCACATAATATATAGGTTGTGTGGGGTCTATGTTCTCCTATTCCACGTTCCATAACATGGCATTTATTCACATTAAATTCCATTTGCCAAGTGGTGCTCCATATACTTATTTTGTCCAGGTCATCTTGAAGGGCATGACAATCATCTAAGTTTCTTATCCTTCCTATTATTTTAGCATCATCAGCAAACATTGTGTGCATACATGAAAGCTAAGAATTAAAATATCATTGGCATCAATGAAACATGGGAACAAGAGGATATAATTGAAAGGGAATTCCATCCTCCTGGATACCATCCATCATTCAGAAAGGACATAAGTGCAGGTGGGAGCTATGCTATACATAAAAAGAGGACTTGAATGCAATCAACATACTACCTGGAAATGGAAGCAAACTGACAGTAGAAATATGCTATAGGGCTGACATGACAACATCAGTAGTTGCTGATCTGCTTAATGTTACCAGGGTGGCATCACAAACCCAAACCCTCATAATGGAGGTCTTCAACCATGAGACAACTGACTGGGTAAATCTAACATCACAAGTATGAGAACAATTTCTTGACCAGGTACAGGACTCCTTTCTCACACAGCATGTGTCAAGAGCCCCAAAAGCCAACAACAATCATTCCAAAACAAAGTTGACCAGGAAATGTTGAGGGCCGCAGGATTAACAACACTGCAAACCAGACATGGTAGGGCTGATCTTATTGAAACTTTTAAATAAATAAATATAAATAAATAATTTTTTATTCGGGTAAGTTACATACATACAAGGTAAGATACAAAAGTTGATGGATTTATAGATAGAGCTAGTACATACAATGCCTAAAGCCACTATTACGCAAAGCATTTCAGGCAGACTGAACTTTAAAATACTGAACAATTTACATACTGATCCAAGACAACTTGAAAAGAGCAGATGTAACACAAACAAGGAGCAAGCTCAACAAGCCACAATGTAGGACAGAAAGCAGGAGATGCTTTTCACCCATAGAGTTACAAACCCATAGTAACTACAGTACCAGCTATGGTAGCAGTAGTCTACCTGCCAAAGCTGTAAATACCAAAACACTGCTGAATTTTATAATCCAGCTGGGAAAAAATCAGCACAAATGGGAGAACCTTTGACAAGGCTTCAGCTCTCGTTGAGACCACTAGAGAAATAGTGACCTTTGGGTAAATTCGGGTAAACATACCTGGGCACTTTTGGGTACCCC
The DNA here is from genome assembly GCF_040958095.1 of Procambarus clarkii. NCBI lineage: Eukaryota > Metazoa > Arthropoda > Malacostraca > Decapoda > Cambaridae > Procambarus > Procambarus clarkii. The sequence goes on along the minus strand of NC_091221.1, from coordinate 5,539,497 downwards.
ATCTAATATATCAATATGAGAAAATCCTTATAATTTTTGTCTTTTTTTATTCCTAGCTATCCAAATATAAATTAAAACCAAGCTATTGACATCTTTTTAAGTCATACTGGTCCCTATTAAGATGATGTTTTGACAGTGTGGGGGATGGGGAGCCATATTGAGTAATAGAATGGGGTCTGTAACCATAAAAAAAGGTTAAGAACCCCCTACCCTAGATAAACTAGGCAATGTTAGGCTACCTTACCTTACCGCCAACTATGGTTACCTTGAGGTAGTTAGAGATAAATGATCTCGTGAACCAGTCCCCGACCAGCAGGCCTCCTCGATGACCAGAATGGGAACTATGACATTTCACAAGTACTGGTAATTTTGACACTGCATAGCAAGTTAATGGTAATAAGTGATGCTGCATCACCATTAACTAACCTATCCTCACACTTTATGCACCACAATAAGTGGGTTGCCAAAGTTCGTATGCTTCTAACGAGGCAAAAACCACTTCACATTTGATACTTATCAAATTGCGAGAATGGATTGTTGATTGAGACTATTCGAGTAACATTCCCATAATGACTACGGCTTCTCTAGGTACTCACCTGATGTGATTTTCTGAAGATCGCTGTCACGGGCATCAAGATTCCGTTGTAGTTTGTTGACGAGGTAGCCCGCTTTCCGTGCTTCCTCCATCACCTCCTCCTTCTCTGTCTATATAAGTAATGCAGAAGCTGGTGATTGATTGATTGATGAAGATTAAGCCACCCAAAAGGTGGCACGGGCATGAATAGCCCGTAAGTGGTGGCCCTTTGGAGCCATTACCAGTATCAACAGCTGATACTGGAGAGCTGTGGAGGTGCGACTGCACCCTACGGAGAGGTCGTGGCCTCTGAAGAGCTGGTGTTAGGTTAGATCAATTATAACAAGCCAGAGATATTTAAGAAACATGAAATCATATAACCTCGACATATGTAAATTAGATGAGGGCTCGTACCTACTTCTCAGCCTTTACTTTGTGTAGATAATGTCAGATGATAATAAGGAGAAATCATAAAGCATGTACGACTATAAAATACTTGGAATGAATATACATTTTATTATTATTTGTTTATCTATTTATATACAAGAAGGTACATTGGGTTTGTGAGAGTACATAACATTGGTAGTATTACATTCTTGCAAAGCCACTAACATGCATAGCGTTTCAAGCACGCACTTTAATAAGCAGTACAGCAGTTACATAATAAGCAGTTACGTAAGTACAGTACTTACAAACCTGCACATCTTTTCTCAATCTTTGGAGGCTTTGTTTACATTTATTAAACGGTTTATGAGCTCCGATACAGAGGCTCGATCTAGCTTAAGAGACTATTTACAACAATAATAACATTTGATTGGGAATTTTCGACGTTGGTAAACCGTTTAAAAAATGTAATCAGATCAGTCAAAAATCGAGAAAAGATGTTTACCCGAGGGCCACTAACTCGAGTGGCCTCGACGAGGACAGGGAGCTTGCGGCTTGTCAAAAGTCCCCCTATTTGCTTTGATAATCTTTTCCGGTTTGATTCTGAAATTCAACAGTCTTTGCATTTACGTCTTTGGCGGGTAGGCGATTCCATGGGTTTATAACCCTGTGGGTGAAAAAGCATTTCCTGTTCTCAGTCCTGCATTGTGGCTTGTCGAGCTTGAAACCATTGCTCCTTGTTTGTGTTACATCTGACCTTTTGAAGAAATTTTCCAGATCAACATCCATCAAATTGTTCAGTATTTTAAGTTTCAATGAGATCTGCCCTGTCATGCCTGGTTTGCTGTATTGTTAGTCCTGTGGGCCTTAACCGTTCCTGATAGAGTTGACTTAGCTCTGGAATGATTTTTGTTGCCCGGTGTTGCACTTTCTCCAGAGTAGCTATGGCCTTCTGAAGATGGGAGTCTCCATGCTTGGATACAGTAATCCAAACGGAGCCGCACCAGAGATTTACACAACTGAATCATCATCTTCCTCTCCTTTCTGTCAAAAGTACGCTCCAAGTACGCTGGTGCTTCTACTTGGTGTGCAACTTTCAGCGAGTGGTGGATTCCAACTCCAAGGTCCTTTTCTTCACCAGTCAGTAATGGAATGTTATTAATTTGGTAGTGGTGGCCTGGGTTGCTGTGCTCTACATACAAGGTCTTGCATTTGTCAATATTAAAAAGCATTTGCCAGTCTTCTGATCATTTGTGGAGTTCACGTAGATCTCTTTGTAGGGCTCCAATATCATTATTATTTCCTACTTTACCATATATCTTTATTTCATCTGCAAATTTGATGCTGTGGTTTGCAATACAGGTATTCTCATCTATGTCATTGATGTAAATGACAAAGATTGGCCCCAAATTGGACTTTTGAGGTACCCCACTTACCACATTTCTCCAGTCAGATTCGGACCCATTTAATACCACCCTTTGTTTTCCTTGTTTCAGCCATTGTTTTATCCATCCCAGTATTCTACCATTTATTCCACGAGCCTGTAATTTCCTTGCCACTCTTTCATGTAGTACCGTATCAAAGGCTTTAGCAAAATCCATGTATACTACATCCACTGGAAGTCCCTTGTCTGTGTAGCTGATTACCATTTCCAAAAACGTGTGTAGGTTTGTAAGACAGGATCTATTTTTAACAAACCCATGTGACGATTTTACAAGATTGTTCACTGAAAGATGGTGAGTGATGCTCTCCATTAGAATCATAATCTCCATTATGATTCTCTCCATTAATCATAATCTCTATTAGATTATCATTAGTGTGATGTCATTCAGATTGGACGGTAATTTTCTGCCGATTTCTTTCTGCCTTTTTTGAAAATAGGGGTGACATTTGCATATTTCCAATCTAGGGGGACTATTCCTTGATCCAGAGATTTTGTGAAAAGTAATTTCAGCAGTAGGCTTAGTTCTTCTGCCAGTTCCTTTATAACTTTGGATTGGATTCCATCCACACCTGGGAATTTTGAGTCCTAGCTTATCAATGTTCTTCCGAATTATATCTCATGTTATGAGTATATCCCTAAATTCATTCTCTTCACCGCCTTCAAACATTTGTGTGGGAGATGGGATGTCTTGTAACCGTTCTAGAGTGAACACTAATGTAAAATATGCATTCAGAGTGTTTGCCATTTTATCGTCCATTTTAAGATGTATATAGGAGAAGATGCACATATGTTCGCTAGTAGATACACAAATGCTCGTTGAATCATGGATTCAAGTAGAAAATATATCAGACTGACTTTCACAGATGAAATAGATAAGGGACCAGATTAAACATTACCATGGTTGATATTTTAATCAAAGTTTAGTAATACATATTTTGACAAATAACTCTGTCAATATTTTTTGGAGGGCAATGCAACCATTAATAAAGTTTTTTGGGAAACATTAATTAAGACCGACATGCTCAAGTCAGCATTTTATGAAATATCTTTATAATATATACAAGTATACATATATATTGTATATATATGTATATATATTGTATATATATGTATATATATAGTGTAGTATAAATATGTATGCATATGCAACAATGATCACAAAAACACTGATCCAAGTATGCAGAATAACCACATGTGAAAAATAGAAAATGCTTAACGCGTTTTCGGCTAATTCGCCTTCATCAGAGCAAAGTAGAATGCTGACATTCTGAATGAATGAATGACATTCTACTTTGCTCTGATGAAGGCGAATTAGCCGAAAACGCGTTAAGCATTTTCTATTTTTCACATGTGGTTATTCTGCATGTATGCATATATTGTATATATACATACATATTTATAATATATACAAGTGTTCAAGTATGTTTATTGAGACAAGAAAGAAATACATCTCAAAGGGATAGAGTAGCTTAGGCTATTTCTACCCCCCCCCCCCCACTCACCTTAATATTCCTCAGCTGTCTGCCAAGGATAAAGTTGTCGGTTTTGAGAGCATGAGCGAGGGTGGAGGCCTGGTGTAGGTGCGCCTCAGTGACCACCTGGGTGTGGACGACCCGCTGCAGCTCCCTCCCCCGGGTCTCCACCTCCCCCGCCAGCTCCACCACCTGTGTCTCCACACGGGACGTCTCCTCCATCTGTCTGCCAAGGTACACAGTTATCTTGAGATGATTTCGGGGCTTTTTTTAGTGTCCCGCAGCCCGTGACAGTTGACTAACACCCAGGTACCTATTTACTGCTAGGTAACAGGGGCATAGAGTGAAAGAAACTCTGCCCATTGTTTCTCGCCGGCGCCTGGGATCGAACCCAGGACCACAGGATCACAGTCCCGCGTGCTGTCCTCTCGGCCGACCGGCTCCCTGTACCTCAAACCCTCAGTATACCCTCACAGTGTACCTCAGCCCTCAGTAGTCAAATTAGCAGTGCAGTTCGTGTATATGCACTCATGCAAGACTTTATCCATGACCTGTTTAATTTAGAATATTTATGCAATCAATACTTATTTGGTTGCTTAGTGTTTAGTAGCAGTGGGTCCGTTTTATTATTCAGCTCCTTATTTTTGTCTAATTTCGTTATAAAATTATACTTTTTCAGAGTAAAAATATGCTTTTTCCATGTTCTACATTTAGCACCAACATTATAATTAGTAAATATATCATACTGGGTCATTTATTCATTATTAACGTAATGCCCGGAGGCTTTGGGTAATTAGATGAACCGGTAGCATGTTATGACCAGGGTGGTCTTGGATAGTGGAACATGATACATTGCAAACAGATAAAGAATACATGTTGAGTCTGGGAGCAGTTGACCCCAGTTGAACAGGAGATGCTTTGTTACCCACAGGGTAATAAACCCATGGAATCGACTTTCCGCCGAAGCCGGAAATGCCAAGGCTTTTAAATTTCAAAATCAAAATGGAAAACATTATCAATACAAATGGGGGGAACCTTCGACAAGTCGCTGGCTTCCTGTCCTCGTCGAGGCCCTCAGGTAAATGAAGTAAAAACAAGCAACAAGGAGGAACATCCTCAAGTAGCACAATCGAATCTTAGGATCTTAGGATCCTAAGATCCGATTAGAACTGAGTGAGGATCTTAGCACCCCGCTAAGATCCTCACTCAGTTCCGGCACCACAAGCAACACGTCCGACTTGTGTCATCTGTTCCATGACCCAGTCAGCTCCTTTGGCAATTCTTTACCCATCTCCTTTCACACACAAAACTGTCGCTGTTGTTTCTGGGCTGTCACCCCCTGTTGCAATGCTAAACTATCCGTGCTGATCGGCTCTGACGTCTAGCAGAACCTCGGGGATCTGCCTCACCAGTGCACAGAGTGCATTCAGCATATTCCAGGGCAGACAGCCTACGCACAGCGAGAAAGCTTGCTAGGGTAGTATCATATCACCCCACGGCCAGGCGCTGGACTACCAGCCTGACCTCTGCTACTACCACCGGTCGTACATAAACCATCTTACCTCGAGGTGCTTCCGGGGCTTAGCGTCCCCGCGGTCTGGTCGTCGACCAAGCTTCCTACCAGACCACATCCACAACTGCCACATGGCATGTTTCTTGTTGGAAAACTGCGCCAACGGAGCCCATTAACAGCCAGAATCTCGTCACGTTAGAGACTACAGTATATCTGTTCATCCTGACCTCCCGTCCAAATGTCGTTTCTTCAATGATACGGGTGTGGGCGATAGCGAGTTGTCGGTTCCACCAGATCACCACCAACGGAACAACAGTCCTCACTTATAGGACCTATGCATTGGACATCGACCTCGCCTGCCACTGACGCTCTCAGTAAACCTTCCTGAGCTGCGTTGTCCAGTTTGACTTTCCCTCCATCATCGTCGCCAACCAGGGATGCCAGTTACCTGGTTGATGGGGTTCTGGGAGTTCTTCTACTCCCCAAGCCCGGCCCGAGGCCAGGCTTGACTTGTGAGAGTCTGGTACACCAGGCTGTTGCTTGGAGCGGCCCGCAGGCCCACATACCCACCACAGCCCGGCTGATCCGGAACTTCTCTTAGAAAACAGTCCAGTTTTCCTTTGAAGATGTCCACGGTTGTTCCGGCAATATTTCTTATGCTCGCTGGGAGGACGTTGAACAACCGTGGACCTCTGATGTTTATACAGTGTTCTCTGATTGTGCCTATGGCACCTCTGCTCTTCACTGGTTCTATTCTGCATTTTCTTCCATATCGTTCACTCCAGTACGTTGTTATTTTACTGTGTAGATTTGGGACCTGTCCCTCCAGTATTTTCCAGGTGTATATTATTTGGTATCTCTCTCGTCTCCTTTCTAGTGAGTACATTTGGAGAGCTTTGAGACGATCCCAATAATTTAGGTGTTTTATCTCGTCTATGCAAGTTCAAGTCTCGCCTGTAGGACCTCTTGCAGTTCTTTGGCGCCACCGACAACTGGACTATGGAATACTGCCATTACCAACTCAAGTTCGCCCTCCATGCCCAGTCATACCCCGAAGCCTGGACTCTCTGCAGTAGACCTCTCACATAGAACCGACCTGCAGCTCCCGGGTGAACTCACTCCAGCGCATTGCTTGCATCGATGGACCCCACCACGCTCCTCCATCACCTTCGAACAGCCATGGCAGGAGTCTGCACCACACCACCATGCCATCCTATCAACCTGTCCTACTAAGGTTTTTCAACATCAAGAAAACAGTCAATGTAAAGTGTCCTCTCCTAACCTACCAGAGGACCTAAAACAGAAAATGGGACAATGCGTCGCTTTCGCCAGCCGCTTGCATTTTCTAGTACAACAACTTTTGGCCATATGTAACGCATACGACCGAAAAGCGACGGTCTTTGTAGGAGAACAGGTTTTCCCTATAACACGCCACAGTCACCTTACAAGGGCCTCTTACGAATGGTCTGTACGCCAAAGTTGTTTACGATATCGAATACCATGGCCACCAGGAGAAAAGAACACCATCATCCACGTGATGGCAGCACACTAGGTTGCCGCCCCAGATAACATGCCTGCAACGACAACCATAGTTTATTTCTACCCAGAAGTATCTACACCGTCGCCCCTGCTCAGCCAGCACACATGTCCTCACCTGCATCGCCCCGCTGCCTATGCTAGACACTCAGACACGCTTCAAAGTACCTCTCAGTACCTCCACCTATGCCAGCTATCCGGTGTTTACACCCAGCCGCCTCGTCTCTAGCTAGACGATACAAGCTAGCTGATTGGTTGACATTGCAACATCACAGGACTGGACGACGGCCAATAAGCGATAATCCCACCACCAATGACTCCTAACTAATGCTAGCCCCTTGCTCTCTGTTTTCGCAATGACTTTTAATTAAAACGAAGAAGGTAAGCTTACCTGTCTCTGACGTGCTGAAGTGCGGTGATAAGTCCGTCCTGCTTCACAAGGTCTCGGTGTGCTCGACTCAGCTCTCGCTCAACACTCTGGCGCTCCAGCTCCCTGATGTGGATCAACCCGGCGTGCTTCTGTACCGTACCTACGGCAACACCCCACAATAACAAGTTCAACAGCCCGTCCTCATAACCATTGATACTACATTCCTAAATCCAGTAGTTACCCCCCTCATATGTTTATGAATGAAAACTACTTTACACAAAGATTAAAAAACATTATGATCGAACAGTGCTTTGTTTACTTCCTGTGTTTGAGTCGTAGCTCTGCCAACGGCCCATCCTCAAACGATAACCATATGTTTGTTATATAGATTCTTAGCACCAGCTCCCAATTCACTCGCGTACTACAAATACAAATAATTTTCAAGAGAACAAGAGCTTACCAACAACCCCAGCACTTACAACCAATCCCAGCCCCTACCAGCAACCCCAGCACCCCCAGCACTTAACAGCACCCCAGCACTTACCAGCACCCCCAGCACCTACCAGCACCCCCCAGCACCTACCAGCACCCCCAGCACCTACCAGCACCCCCCAGCACCTATCTTGAGGTTATCTTGAGATGATTTCGGGGCTTTAGTGTCCCCGCGGCCCGGTCCTCGACCAGGCCTCCACCCCCAGGAAGCAGCCCGTGACAGCTGACTAACACCCAGGTACCTATTTACTGCTAGGTAACAGGGGCATTCAGGGTGAAAGAAACTTTGCCCATTTGTTTCTGCCTCGTGCGGGAATCGAACCCGCGCCACAGAATTACGAGTCCTGCGCGCTATCCACCAGGCTACGAGGCCCTGATCCTACCAGCAACCCCCAGCACTTACCAGCACCCCCAGCACCTACCAGCAACCCCCAGCACTTACCAGCACCCCCAGCACCTACCAGCACCCCCCAGCACCTACCAGCACCCCCAGCACCTACCAGCACCCCCAGCACCTACTAGCACCCCCAGCACCTACCAGCACCCCCAGCACCTACCAAGGGTCTTGACGTAGGTGCGATGTAACACATCTCTCTCTCTCTTGAGCTTGTCCGCCTGCCTCGCCGCCTTCTGCCTCTGATGCTCCTCCGTCACCGCCTGCTTCTCCACCACCTGTTGTAAATGGTTGGGAACCAAACACTCCGGTTAAAACATTAACCAAACACTCCAGTTAATACGTAAACACCTCATTAACATGTATATATGAAAGAGGATAAATCTGAGATCCGGACGTGTGATGAATTATATCAAAATGGTGGAAACTGTTCTATTTATGAGCAGAATATTATTGTGCCCATTCCAAAATAAACAAGAGGAAGGAAGATCCTCCGAGGCCTTGGTTATGTCTATGATTCAAAGGTCCAATATGTTCTGTGTACCGGGTCACATATTGTCCTATCCGGCCTTGAGTAATGACACCTTTAGCCGAATTATCGTCCAGGTATGAAGGGGGTGAGAGTAATTTATATAAGACTGCAGGAATTAGCCTGTGGAACCGTACCTTCAGCTGGCTACGGATGTTCTTAAACTGGACTTCCACGTCGGCTCGACGCTGTTCCTGCCGCCTCACCGTTTTCTCCAGCTGTTCGTACTGGCGCCTGACTGACGCCGCTTCCTTCTGTAGCCTCATCATGTCCTCCTCCTTCACCTGTTTCGTCGCAAGTTGGAAGATAATGGGACATTCACTGTATATCCGCAAAACCCTGGTGATCGCGGATTACATCTTGCACATTTTGCCATTAATACCTTCCTGGCTGCATGAATCCTTTTCTAAATCCCAGAACCCATTCCTTACTTCTTCCCGAGTCTCTTCTGTTCTACCCGACTCCATTACTTAATCTCTATACTCTGACTATACTACATTACTTTCCCCAAGCCCATTATTGACTCAAAACAGCTCTTTACATCCTAAATAACTTCTTTACTTTCTGAATATCTTCTTGAATCTCTTTATTCCAAAATCTCTTCTTGTTCCCTTAATTTCCCTGAATCTCTACTCTAATTCTTAAATCTCAACCAAGTATTTGGTTTCGTTTCCAACAGTCGGAGACAGAAACCTTATATTAGGCTAATCGAGGGTCCTCTAGAGCCTATAGGCCAACTACTGACGCTTTCCACGATGCTACCAACACTATTGTCCCAACTCAAGGCTACCCTACATACTGCTAGGTGTACAGAGGCAGCAGGTGATGGCAAACGTTGCCCAAACGTTTCTGTCCTACCGCGGATATTGAACCCGGGACCTTTCGGCAGTAACCTGACTGCGGAACCCTTTCATTGTGTACCTTCTCCACTGTACACTGAATAAATCCTAATTAATTTAAAAAAATAAACGTTTCTTGCTTTACTGAGTTCCCCTCTCCGTTTACTTCACTCTCTTATCTCTCACTTTCACTTCTCTCTCTTCACTTTCATGCCCCCTACTTTCTCTCACATGTTCCTCTCTTCTACACTGTCCTCCTCTCTTCCCTCTTCACCTTGACGATGTTGGCGGAGTCCCTGTAGGCGGCCTCAACTCTCGCCAGGATCCGAGCGCGACCCTGAGCGTCCTTCTTCAGCCTCGCCACCTCCTCCTTCCCTTCCTCCAGCAGCCGCGCCATGTTCTCCCGCTCCTCCTAGACCGTCACACAACAAATATTATGAGTTAATAATTCATCATAATATGAATTATTATGAGCCTATACTGCCTCTCTGGATACGGGGAAAGAACAGGTATAAGGACATCCCGCTAGCGTCGGGGAGGACGTGTGACGGGTGAACTGTGGCCAGTGTGTGACGGGTGAACTGTGGCTAGTGTGTGACGGGTGAACTGTGGCCAGTGTGTGACGGGTGAACTGTGGCCAGTGTGTGACGGGTGAACTGTGGCCAGTGTGTGACGGGTGAACTGTGGCCAGTGTGTGACAGGTGAACTGTGGCCAGTGTGTGACAGGTGAACTGTGGCTAGTGTGTGACGGGTGAACTGTGACAAGTTACAGGTATCAGGGATGTATGTCAGCTGTAATATCTTTTGAATTCGTCAAACCACAAAGAGTTACTGCCCCACCTTGCTTAACATATTAATGAATAGAGGTAGTATCCGAGATCCATAATCCTATTGGGGTAACTAGGTAGAGTAGGTAGATAACCCCGTATCTACCTATCTACCTGGCTTTGCGCCCTGGAGAGGCAACTCCATTCTGACAACCAGAGCGCAACTCCATAGTCTCCTGAGACTGATGGATGCCTACTATTAATTATATATGCAAATGATAGTCTGTATCAAAGTAAAGATATATTAAATATTCATACGGTGTTGATAAGGCTCGAAAATCTGTCACCGTACGGGATTGGTAGTTAGTGAAGACAAAACTAAGTTTGAATGTAGAAATCGGAAGCCTATTTATTACATTAGAAATAAGTACCAAAAATATAGAAAGAGGAAAAATATATAAATATCTAGAAACATATTTTTGGATATACACATGAAAGTTTGGAGGCCGAGTTGAACCGACTGTTGGGACAATTTCGGAAGACATGACAATCTTTGGCAGCCTTGGCATGTTGTGGAAAGTGAGTGAATGTCCCTGAGATACTCATGATAGTAATAAGTTATGAGATCTTGATTCAACTCGCCCTTTTATAAATTACGTCGCTTTTCGCGTGTATGCGCTACGGCCCAGAAAACGGTCGTAATTTGAAAATGAAAAATAATTGAAAATAAATTTGGGATTTTTTTTCCCAAAACAGCAAGTTAAGGGTTCTCTGGTAGGTTAGGAGGGCAGGAAGTTCTCCTAAGGTTTCAAAATGTCAAGAAAACGCTCAATGTAAAGTATCCTCTCCTAACCCAGCAGAGGACTCAAAACGGGACAGTATGTCACTTTCACCAGCCGATTCCATTTGGAATTACGTCCTTTTTTTTTAGCCTGAGTGCGCATACGAGCGAAAAACGACGTTATTTGTAAGGAGACGGGTTGGTTGATTATGCTGCACCAGTCATTTCTTGTTTTGGTAAAGTAAGACCAAACAATCTGGAGAAAGTACAAAACGAAGCCTATAATAATTTAAGGATAGCCAAGAAATGCTATGACCGGAAATGCGGATGGAATTGTACTTACAGTTTTTTTTGGGATAGAGTTTTTAAGGTTAATGCTGGGATTAGGCTAATGAGAGGTGTGGGAGCTAATGAAGTAATCCATCCATTACAAAAGTTGGGAAGAAATTAACAATTTAAGGTAAAACAAGAGAAGATATGGGAGAACTTGACTTTATAATGTTACATGTGATCAGTGTTTTGTGATCGTCAGTTGCATAATGTTACAAAATATGATGTCTTGCAAGAATTTATTTTATTACCTAAGAAACAACACCATCATGGGAGGAATGTCCTCTGCAAAAAGAACAAAAAAAGAATATGTACGAGGACATTTGATGACAATATATGATTGTATAAATAAAATTAAAAATTCAACATGTTTATTGTAGATGGCTCGATAGTTGTATGGATACCATCACACATAATTAACCCATCATAATGACACAGACATTGCAGCCAAATTAGCGTGTAACAAAGATGAAGTTGAATTAGACCTAGGTATCCCCATCTCTGCTGTCAAGACTATATTGTTCCAAACACTCAGGTCTGATAGGAAAGAAATTACTGACTCCCATCGACCTGAGAGCACTAGTATAAAAAGCTATGATTTGTTCAGATCTGAAACCTATATTTATGTGCAGCACAAAACATGCACCAGACTGTATTCACCTAGTTGTGTTTGCGGGGGTTGAGCTTTGCTCTTTCGGCCCGCCTCTCAACTGCCAATTAACTGTTAACTAACTGTGAGACACAGTGGTTGCCAGTATCAGGTGGGGTTACCGTTACCTGTGGCAGGTGGCTACAGGTGACGGATCTCCTAATCCTGAGCATTCCAGGTGCAAACTCTGTGAGCAGGAACTGCGGCATGATCTCCCACACTACATCACCGAATGCCCAGTTATGAGACCATTCAAACCCGTTGGCACGAGGTACCTGGAGCTTTGCAATTACTTTATTCACTCTCGTGTTCTTGGGGATATCCTCATAATGCACCCAAAATTTGCCAGTGCAGGCTACTGAACATATCCCCCTGTATGACTAACCTTCCGACAAGATGGGGACTTTTAGTACCACTGCTACCTTAGTCACTCTTGTGTTGATGATATCCTCATAATGTACCCGGAGTTTGCCAGTGCAGACTACTTATCACATGGCCCTGTATGACTAACCATCCTGTGTGATGGGGATTTTTAGCATCAGGTAACTAGTTTTTTTACACACTTTGTACTCCCCTTCAGCTAGGGTAGCTGCACAAATATAGATGTACCTAAATGTGTTAATTAAAAATATAAACAAAAAAACTAAAAACGGAAAGGCAGGATATGGAGTCTGATTAGGAAGTGCAGGACTTGGCAACGGTCAAGGACGGACCGAAACGTTGTTGTTTCTTCGTTTTCAGATGTGTGGGTTGGATATCAACTCTTGAGCCTCGTTATTGTGATTCATCGTCAGCACTGCCAGCGCTGTGCCATCCTCGAGAACGTCACTTCATCGGTGAATATTCTTCAGTTGACTCGAATATTGAATATATTTTCTCAGTAAATATATACTCGTAAAGGTTTTGATACACAGTTTGCTCAATCTTCACCCTATTAAAAATACCATATTAAAGGTGCAAATGTGCAGTCAGTGCAATGTTGATGTTGGCTGAGTGCCTGTGATGTAATTTCCCTGTCCTATGAAGTCAAAAGTCATAGAAGCTATGCTTCTATGACTTTTTTTTTTTAGGTCAGGTGAGGAAACTAACAACTTACCTACACGCACCCTCATCTATACTACAAATAGTGTAACAGATCTTTGATCAGACTCAAGTTATCACAATTCAAGCCTGGCCCCTGGCTAGGCTTGGGGAGTAGATGAACTCAGAACCCATTCTAGGTATACTCCAGATATTCAAGCTTTAGAATGAGCTGATGTAGGATGACAGCTCATTGCTTGTAGCATTCATTTTGGAACACCAATATTAATCCGTAAGACGTTAGGGGATAGAGAGGGAGGGGCCAGACCACTATACCTTCTGCATATCGAGGGTCTTAGTCTTCTCCTCGACGAGGGCGTGCAGATTTCTGACGAAGGTCTGCAGGTTGGTCATCTCCTTCTCTAAGCTTGCAGCTGCTTCGTATTGGGCCCTCAGTTCGCCCTCCAACCACTCCCGCTCTCGCTGCTCCTTTTCCACATTCTCCGTCAGCACTTGATTCTCCCTGCGGCACCAAGACTCATATTGCACAGAGGCACAACGATATACAAGTTAACTAAGGATAACCAGGAGAAAAGGATAAGTAAACTGAAATCATCGTCACCAAGTGGCCATGGGGACCCGGCCCTCATCACCATAGGCGCACCTGGTGAGAGTATCGATGCGACGCTCGAGGTCCTTGCGAGCCATGAGGGCCTGTGCCCTGGGCACCGAGGTTGCCAACTGCTGAGTCAGCGCTGTGATCTCCTCCAGCGCCGCCGCCGTCTCCGCCCGCGATGCTCGCAGCTCCTCCTCCAGCTCCTCCACCGTCACGCTGCCCAGGAATCACACGCATGGTTACCTTCATGCTAAACATCACAGTACCCACCAAATAACTGTTGATGAGTCCAATTTGACACTAATTTAGACGTTCATTTATTCAGAAGGATCTCTGTGGAGTGCAATAATTTCTCGATTTAACTTGTAAATAAAATATAACAACAATAATTGATGGTATCTCTATTCGTGATCATTATATAACTAGTTAATAACATACGAGCTTCGAAATCATGAACCAAGATTGTTATTGGCTGTTTGTAATTATTTGTAAATTCTTGTAAATCCTTAAAGTGAAACAAGATTTGAGGAGTATCCTACACTTCTTCTCCCTCTGCAGCCTGCGGCGTGGAGACAGATACTGACGCCTCGTCCTGCTGCGCCGGGTCCTCTGACCCCACCTCCTGCTGGGGAAACACCTCAAAACAGTATTATTGTTCAGATTGATTAATGAAGATTAAACCACCCAAAAGGTGGCACGGGTATGAATAGCCAGTAAGTGGTGGCGCTTTTGAGCCATTACCAGTATCAATAATAATAATAATAATAATGAGAAAATCTGTAGGAGTCATGAGGAAGATTCGAGCCTACATACTGGGTACTCCCAAGCATACGCCTTAAACCATGGGCGTAGGCTTGGGAGTACGTAATGGGCAGGTTCGAATCCTTCTCGTGGCTCATACTGATTTTCTCATTGATTCATCACTTCAATGTGATTTCAAAAATCACAAAAATTAATGTGATTTCAATAATCACGAAGATTAACGTGATTTCAATAATCACGAAGATTAACGTGATTTCAATAATAATAGTGCATACGATAAAATTTTTGACATGTTATTTGGATGAGTTTGTTTTATTGTTATTCCATATGTCCGACGCCAGCCGCTAGCCTCGCTCTACTTATTTTGGGATGACACATTGTTGATAGTTCGCTGTTACAAGCAGGTCGGGGTTGGTCCCAGTGCTCTTCTACAGGATTGGGTCCTATTGCGACTTCTATGAAGTCTGAAATCAGGGTTTCATTTTCGAAAGTGTTTTTTCAGCTGTTCATCACACACAGCGTAACCACAGGAGCAGACAGCTGATTTACAGGTTGACACAGCTGGGAGCAATGTCAATAAAGAATGAGAAATTGCTAATCACCTTAACATCAGGACCATATAGCACATGCGAATAATAAGAATATAGTTTATACCATTGATGACAAATATAACAAGTGATCGTGACACATAAACGCTCTCGCGTGGGATTAAATCTAGTAATAAATACTGTTTCTTACCATTGCCGTGTCTGCCATATTGTCACACCTCCCAGCTGTTACCGTAGCTTCCCAGACAAGACGCCCACATTGTCTTACGCGTCCATGCTGCAGGTGTCTTGCATGCTAAGTGACCCGCAGCAGCTGTGTGCATGTTGTGGGCGTCCAGCGTCTCTGTAACCACGGCGACCACCGCCCCCATGGGCGCCGGCGCACTCACGCCATGGCAGGTGGCTCCTGTTTCAAACGTAATGAATGAGCTGCATAAGCGTTCGTGTTATGTAATGTCTACTTTCATTGCTTTCTGTACTGGCCACTTCCTGTAATGGAGCAGTTGTGGACAGCTTTGTTCTTGTTGACACTGGTGGGTGGTGGATGATATGTTTGTTGACACTAGTGGGTGGTGGATGATATGTTTGTTGACACTAGTGGGAGGTGGATGATATGTTTGTTGACACTAGTGGGTGGTGGATGATATGTTTGTTGACACTAGTGGGTGGTGGATGATATGTTTGTTGACACTAGTGGGTGGTGGATGATATGTTTGTTGACACTAGTGGGTGGTGGATGATATGTTTGTTGACACTAGTGGGTGGTGGATGATATGTTTGTTGACACTAGTGGGTGGTGGATGATATGTTTGTTGACACTAGTGGGTGGTGGATGATATGTTTGTTGACACTAGTGGGTGGTGGATGATATGTTTGTTGACACTAGTGGGTGGTGGATGATATGTTTGTTGACACTAGTGGGTGGTGGATGATATGTTTGTTGACACTAGTGGGTGGTGGATGATATGTTTGTTGACACTAGTGGGTGGTGGATGATATGTTTGTTGACACTAGTGGGTGGTGGATGATATGTTTGTTGACACTAGTGGGTGGTGGATGATATGTTTGTTGACACTAGTGGGTGGTGGATGATATGTTTGTTGACACCAGTAGGCGGCAGGCAGCGGAATAGCACTCCAGAATATTCCCGATTTACTACGTAAAGATCGATCTTGTCTCCGTGGAGGCCACGGGAAGATGGCAGCCCTCTGCTAAAATTCAGGTAAACTGGATGTGCATAATACATTGGCCCCTAGCTGCCGTATCATGCATGTGTTGAGGAAGTTGTGTCCATACAATACTGTATGCTCCACTCTGGAAAACATCCAAGAATTCAAAAAGGAATCTATCGTAGATACTCGGGAAATATGTAAATGCTTATTTCAAAATAAAATATTACCTCAGATCGTAGCCTCCCCTCAAAAAAAAATCTAATTTTCCTGTGGTAGGTAGGATATTTTCAGCCTTAAATTACACTGTCTGCATTTCGATTGTGAACTGATAAGAAAGCAGATGCGGGCGGGGGTAACTGCCTACAAGACTTTGGGAGCTTGTTTTTCTTATATTGTAGGCTGTTGTTGTTATAGCTTCAGCTACTCGAAACAAGTTCCAAGTAGCATGGGCTATGGTGAGCCCGTAACTTACCTGGCACAGGAGCGGGGCTGTGTGTATATATTGTAGGCTTTTTCCAAGCCTTATATTACGACTCCACTGTGATCTTTATTTGGTTTATGTTTATACCTCACCTCTCCCCTGGTGCTCTCTCTTCGGCCTGCTCCCTCCGGCTCTTCTGTTGAATGTTGTTGTTGTTTTTTAGATTTAGCTACTTAGAACAAAAGTTTCAAAGTAGCACGGGCTATGGTGAGCCCGTAGTGGACTTACCAGGCACAGGAGCGGGGCCGTAACTCGTCTCTCTCATTCTGTTGAATGGTCGCCTGCATTGTAATTCCTTCTGACGTACACTTCAGTTCACTGACCCCACGCCTCTCCTGCATCCTACTCTCCTACAGAAAGTTATAGATTTGTGATTCTGGCATGAATCTTTCGATATTCCTTGTTTTCCTTCACTGAAGCAGGAAGTAGAAAAATTAAATCTCCAAAGTTCATTTTTACTTATTACTTGGGTCTGAAGCCTAGTATTTATTCCTTCCACCCGTCCTATCCCAAATACTTATCCTGATTGATTGATTGATGAAGATTAAGCCACCCAAGAGGTGGCACGGGCATGAATAGCCCGTAAGTGGTGGCCCTTTTGAGCCATTACCAGTATCAAAAGATGATACTGGAGATCTGTGGAGGCGCAACTGCACCCTGCGTGACGGGAGATGTCTTCCGGAACAAATGGTGACCAAATGGACACTTATCCTGATTCCTTTCAAGTGCCTTATAGTCGTGATGGCTTGGCGCTTTCTCCTGAAAATTCCCTCCCTCCCCTCGTAACGGGTCGCACCATTAGTGTTGCATTGAATACGAATCAAGCAAACCTCGACACCTTAATGCCATTTATAAGATGATACAGTTATATAAAAAGGCAATGCTCGTGCAGTGGGCTTCGTTCTCGAGTCATAATCGTGATCCTGAGTTCGATTCCTTGGATGAACTGAATGGCTGGGCACGTTTCCTTTCACCTAATGAACCTGTTCACCTAGCAGTAAATAGGTACCCGAGAGTTTGGCAGCTGTTGTGGGGCTGCACCCGGGGAATGATCAGAATGATCTGTGTTTTTTTTATTTAGCGTTAATATAAAAATAAGATATGGTAAAATTAGGTTGATTTTCTTTTAAAGCATTAGATGGAGTACCCGGTGGTGCCCCGTCGAGGCCAGAAGGTAGAGTCATTTACGTGCCGGGAGCCCCTGAATATAATGAACATATTAGAAAACTTCATGAACTCGATCCAGAACATTTTCTCTCCGCCTACTTCGTGGTATATACGACCGATGGTATAATCCTGACCCCTAGAACAGAAACCACAATACCTCCAATAAAATTATATTACAAATCAACCATGCACAGTGAACATAAAAAAGAGGAAAGAATAATGAAAGAAATAATCCATGAAGGAGTAAAAAGCATTACTCCTAACCAAAACATAGACCTGATCATATTCTACAAAACCAAGAAGACTTCTAAACTCCTTATCAAAAACAGCCCGAAGCCGACGGAAAACCCTCTACAGCAGTCAAGCGTTGTATACATGTACACTTGCCCTCACGAAGGATGTAACCTTCAATCTAAGTACATAGGTATGACGTCAACCAAGCTGACGAGGCGTTTGACATGCCATCTTCAATCTGGTGCCCCCAGGAATCACATGAGACAAGCCCATGACATCACCCTAACAAGAGAAATGTTGAACAAAAATACCTGTATAATAGACAAAACCCAAGATGCGAGAAGATTACAAATTCTTGAAGCAATTCACATAAGAATAGAACAACCTACCATGAACACCCAAATCACGGAACTATTTACTCTACCCACCATGAGAGTAAGGACAAGACCAGAACATAACGATGTCAACACAGAAGACACTGTTCAACGTAACAGGCCAATTACACCTGACTAATCTTTGTATGTGCTTCGTCCCCCATTTATCCCCTATGTATCCCCCTTGTTTTTACTTTTATTGTACTTGTCTTATCACCTAACCCCATACGTGTATAAATCAACGAGTTTTGTAATTTCTTTTCACTTGAGAATGGACCATGGAGGTTCGAAACGTTGTGCAAATTGTATAAATAAGTGAAATACATTCTATAGTAATTCACCTTTTTCTTCACCTTGAAATAACGAAAATGAGTTTTGGAGAACTCTTTCAGCTAAGCCCTGATGCTAGGAAAATAGTTAGAGGGATAGAAGCCCTAAATCAGAAGATAGTAAATACAGAATATGCGGTCATATTCAATGAGACATGTTTAAAAGAAAACCTACTGCCAGTGTATATATATATATATATATATATATATATATATATATATATATATATATATATATATATATATATATATATATATATATATATATATATATATATATATATATATATATACATATATATATATAATATAATACTGATACATCTACGGACGCTGCGCAAATTAAGGTAAAGGAGAGAAGAAAAACGTGCATTACTTATTATTTTTGTAAACATGACTTGCACGAGCTTTGGAAATAATCCCAAGACTGGAAAATTATATTCAGTATATATGGAACACAGGAAGACCCTTTATGTTATGGAGAGTACAGCGTCCGCCAGTCACTGACAGCAGTGACTGGTGGTACAGCGTCCGCCAGTCACTGACAGCAGTGACTGGTGGTACAGCGTCCGCCAGTCACTGACAGCAGCTCACCAAGTTCGACCTGTAATTATAATAAGACAAACTCCAGGAATAATCAAAAGTACAATTAAAGTCAAGGCCAAAACAAAAGTTGCTTTGTGAATCTCTAGTGAATCCCTATATATATTGCTCTAATGACTACTGTACAGTACTCAAGCATATAAATCACATCTACAAAGATGTATTATAAATAAAGTTAGGCACATGACCATCAGTTTCATTGCAAAACTAGGTAACTCGCATACCGAGAAAGGCGAACTAGCAACTCACTGAATTTGTGTGCCCCTTGAGGGACTTGAAGTAGAGGAGGGGGGTGGGGGGTAGAAATAGCCTAAGCTACTCTAACCCTTTGAGATGTATTTTTTTTATTGTCTCAATAAACATACTTGAACTTGAAGTGGACTTTAATGTTTTTTTCGCCAGCTTTATTTCCTTAATTTCCGAGCTGTTTTCTTTACGGCGTATGTTGTAATAAACTATTCCAATATTTACGGTTGTTTCTCCCTGTGAAGATTATTAAACAATGGTGATTATAAGGGCGCGGAAGTTCAGCCTGGCCAGCCGGGCCGGGCCGGGCCGGGCCCAAGGGCCGCCAGCAGCCCTTGGGCCCGCCCCGGCAGCTCCCAGTCTTTAATTTGGCACCTTTGTGGCACCTTGGTATAAGCCTAACATGTATATATACACTGGCTGCCTGTCCCCCTACACAATGATTTATTATTACCTATTATTTTATCATTTAATTTAAATATTAAAAAAAATAATTTAATTATTATAGTAAGTACTTAATAATTTAATAATAAGTAGTAAGTACATAAAAATGATTAAAAAGTACAGTTTAGTCATAGGAGATTCCTAGATTGGAATTCACTACCAAATTTCAATATATCCAAGTATTTTTAGTGTGAAATGCTGCTATTATATGCATAAATTGTTGTTTTAATAATATTATGCTTAACCACTTGGGCTGGCGGTAGAGCGACGGTCTCGTTTACTACAGGTCCGCGTTCAATCCCCGACCGCTCAAGAGGTTGGGGACCATTCCTTTCCCCCATTCCATCCCAAATCCGTATCCTGATCGATTGATGATTGATGAAGATTAAACCACCCAAAAGGTGGCACGGGCATGAATAGCCCGTAAGTGGTGGCCCTTTTGAGCCATTACCAGTATCAAGAGCTGATACTGGAGATCTGTGGAGGTGCGACTGCACCCTGCGTGACGGGAGATGTCTCCCGTGGTATCCTGATCCCTTCCGAGTGCTATATATAGTTGTAATGGCTTGGCGCTTTCACTTGATAGTTCCTCCACCCCTCTGAATAATATTACGAGAGCAGTATTTACGGGCTATTCATGCCCGTGCCACCTCTTGGGTGGCTTAATCTTCATCAATCGAAAGCAGTACGTCCTAACCAGACATTATATGATGATATCCTGAACAGTTGATAAATAAAAGTAATTGCAGAACTCCAGTTATCTAATACTTATCATAAATGGTATAAAACTTTATCATAAGCCAAGGAATTTGTAGATCAGTGTTTAAAGGGAATTCGGAAGTAATAATAACAGAGCTGATGCCATCTGTCGGCAGAAGAGAACACTATCAACTGGCTGGTCAACAGTGGCCATAAGATACAGCTTACGCCATCTGTTGACATCAAATTACACTTATAACAAATTACCCCACAAAATACCACTAACGCCATCTAGTTTTTTTCCAACGCACTACAAATAGCCAAACAGCAACCCATAAGGCGGGTTGTTGTGCTCGGGTAGGAGGTTCCAAGCTCTGCCCACAGGTGGTATGGTGTGCATAATAAATGGCATATCATTGGTAGAGACTCTTTGTTGACATTCACACAACAGCCAATCACAGGAAGGGATCAGCTAAAGGCTCCATCCACGTAATAAATCATCTTTATTCAGCACACCATCCTTGCTTATGACATTCTGCTTCAACTTTAATCTACCTAAAAACTGAAATGTTAAGTATTTAAAAGTATCAATGTAGTGATAATTAAATATTGCAGGATATAACAGATGTTATATAAAAATGGGTTGGCTACCTGACTTGTGACGTTATTATTGGGGGTTGCCTTGACACAAATAATGATACGCTGCTCTGCCCTCTTATTCGAGTAAATTATTCAGTTAGATGGAGATTTGTGTCAGGTGCAAAACAGAAATTGTTGTTCTTTTTCACAACAACCTTGTTGTTGTGCACAGGGACCTATTTCTTAGTTTAAATTTTATTCATAGAAGAGTGTTGGTGTTCCCCGCAACAGCCAATCACAGGAAGGTATTATGTGGAAACTCTGCCTTCAACAAAGTTGTTTCCTAATGAACTCTAACAATAAATTCGTTTAATAAACTTGTATTTAGGGTCAAGCTACAGATGAACATTATAGGATAACGGTGTTTCAGCTTGCAGCTTCGTTAGACAGAATCCCTGGTCTTAATTTTAAAAACAAAGAATTAAAAAGCGTATTTTATTGCTAACTTTTCGAGAAATAAATCCCAGTCTCATATTTGCGAACATTTATGCATTGATTTTTTTGGCTTAAGTTCTAATCATAATCCCTTTTGCAATCTCAACACCATCTGGCTCGTATCTTGTAACTATCTTCGTTACGTAGCCTCAAAACCTTACATTTGTCTTACATATCCTCAACAGTAGATAAAAAAAGTAATTGCAGAATTCTAGTTACCTAATATCAGCATATTACTGGGAATATGGGATAGGTGTTCATGATAATGACACGAAGTGTAAACTATGTTGTATGTTAAGGTCTCACACCCTGGCCCATTATGTTCTTGATTGTCCGTTGATTAATGTATATAGAAACACTGAGATAAGGACTGTTCCTGAACAAATAGCCTGGATGTGTCACAACGGAAAGGTTGATGATATTCTTGAGAGATATAAGAATTTTGCACCAGGACTGTAATTTTTTGTTGAATTATCTGCATGTCTCTTGCAAATTGTCTATACAGTATACCTAGGTCATAAAAGTATTTGTGTACGTCTAGTACCATACTACTTGTGTAAAGGAGGAAATGTAGATGTTTATCTCTTAGAATGTTTGGTAATATGTTTATTCAGGCGATGAGTCACAATAACGTGGCTGAAGTATGTTGACCAGACCACACACTAGAAGTTGAAGGGACGACGACGTTTCGGTCCGTCCTGGACCATTCTCACAATCGACTTGAGAATGGTCCAGGACGGACCGAAACGTCGTCGTCCCTTCAACTTTTAATATGTTTATTGTTTGTGATGTGTGTCTATGTATGCATTAACACGATCTACTGAACGGGGTGAGAATAGCTTGAGCTACCTCATTCCTTTGTGTGCATTTTACCTTAATAAACTTATTTCAATTTCAATTTCAATACCAGCATAGTATAAAACCTTATTATAAGCTACCAGACGTATAGATCAGTGTTTAAAGTAATAATAATACATTATTATTAATGTAATAATATTATTAAAATAATAATAATAATACAGCTGATGCCATCTGTCGGCAGATAAGAACACTGTCAACTGGCTGGTCAACAGTAGCCATAAGATACAGCTTACGCCATCTGTTGACATCAAATTACACTTATAACAAATTACCCCACAAAATACCACTAACGCCATCTAGTTTTTTTCCAACGCACTACAAATAGCCAAACAGCAACCCATAAGGCGGGTTGTTGTGCTCGGGTAGGAGGTTCCAAGCTCCGTCCACAAGATGGTATGGGGCGTATAATAAATAGCATATCATTGGTAGAGACTCTTTGTTGACATTCACACAACAGCCAATCACAGGAAGGGATCAGCTAAAGGCTCCATCCACTTAATAAACCATCTTTATTCAGCTCACCATCCTTGCTTATGACATTCTGCTTCAACTTTAATCTACCTAAAAACTGAAATGTTAAGTATTTAAAAGTATTAATGTAGTGATAATTAAATATTGCAGGATATAACAGATGTTATATAAAAATGGGTTGGCTACCTAACTTGTGACGTTATTATTGGGGGTTGCCTTGACACAAATAATGATACACTGCTCTGCCCTCTTATTCGAGTAAATTATTCAGTTAGATGGAGATTTCTGTCAGGTGCAAAACAGAAATTGTTGTTCTTTTTCACAACAACCTTGTTGTTGTGCACAAGGACCTATTTCTTAGTTTAAATTTTATTCATAAAAGAGTGTTGGTATTCCCCGCAACAGCCAATCACAGGAAGGTATTTCTGGAAGCTCGGCCTCCTTATGGACTCAGCACATCGCTCTAGCTCATGGCTCTCTGTTTCATCTCTTGTATATACAAACTATTTTTCGATTACTGTTATAATATATAATATGAGATATAAAAGTTTTTACGCAAAATGGCTAAATTCTGCCATTAAATGGACTTTGTTTGGTATACATACAGACATACACCAATTTATTACCATTCATCCATTATTAATTTCAAATGTATTGTATATTGTCTAGTTTTTTCCTCTCGCCATTACTTGGTGCAATATTTGAAAGTTTTCTATTTTTTATCGATCTATCTATTATCTTGTATTTATATTTACAAGTTTCTGTGCTTGGAAGAAAACTCTGCATTGAATTGGGACTAATTTATTAAATAATATTATTTAGTATTAATTAATATTTACAATTATTATTAATTACAATTATTTATAGCTTAGTTACTTTCATGTAACTCGCAATCGTACATTCTTCCCGATGATTGATTGACACATTTGTCAATCACACTCCACACATTTGTGAAGTGTGAATTTAATCCTTAAGTAAACAATAATCATAGTCTTAGTTAATTATGGGTTAAATGAGTCACAGAAGTTAACTAAGCTATGTATACTAAGGCCACTACCAGAAGTGGAATGGTTGCTAAGTGAATGCCAGAGGAAGGAGTCGTATCGAATAAACTCATCATATAACAAGTCAAATAGTGAGGTAGGCAAGACCAATAAGAATGAGGGGTTGGTCCGGACAATTTCTTCAGAAGGTCAGATGTAACACAAACAAGGAGCAACGGTTTCAAGCTCAACAAGCAACAAATATTGGACTGAGAACAGTAGATGCTTTTTCACCCACAGGGTTATTAACCCATGGACCTTCGACAAGCCGTCGGCTTCTTGTCCTCGTCGAGGCCGCTAGTGTTAGTGGCTCTCAGGTAAACTCAGGTACACTCAGGTACACTCGGGTAAACTCAGGTATCTCCGAGTGAAACTTTTTTTTTTGCAGGGATATTCCTGCACGGGCCCTAAGCCTCTGGCTGGCCCACTAAGTGTTACTTACAATACAATACAATACAATTTTATTTAGGTAAGGTACATACATACAATAAATTTTTACAAGGATTGGTTGACTTATAGGTAGAGCTAGTACATACAATGCCTAAAGCCACTATTACGCAAAGCGTTTCGGGCATGATAAACTTAAATGACAAGCTTAATACTAATTGAGCATAATGAGTAGAATTAAAACAAGAAATGAAAACATAGATGAAAAAGCAGCACAAATACAATTATGTCGACAAACAGCGCTCTCTAAAGAAAAAAACAGACATTGGTTGACAATAGAAGGGTAAGGTAGGTTACAGGGAATTTATTAGGTATAGCTTCGCTTTTAACTTAAACTGGTTGAGAGAGGTACAGTCTTTAACATGGTTGGGAAGGTCATTCCACATTCTGGGCCCCTTGATTTGTATAGCATTTCTAGTTTGATTAAGTCGTACTCTAGGAATATCAAAACTGTATTTATTTCTGGTGTGATGCTCATGGGTTCTGATACAACCTTCTATGAAGCTTTTGAGATCAGGATTGGCATTATAGTTTAGCGTTTTATATATGTATAATACACATGAGAGAATGTGCAGTGACTTAATGTCTAACATATTCAGAGATTTAAGTAGGGGTACCGAGTGATGTCTGGGGCCAGAATTGGATATTGTCCTAATAGCAGCTTTGTGTTGAGTAATTAGAGGACGTAAGTGATTTTGGGTAGTAGAGCCCCAAGCACAAATACCATAGTTGAGATATGGATAGATAAGGGAGTAATAGAGAGTCACCAGGGCAGGGCGTGGTACATAATATCTGATCTTAGAAAGAATGCCCACAGTTTTTGAAACTTTTTTGATATGTTTAGAATGTGTCCCTGGAAATTAAGCTTGTGGTCAATGAGAATGCCAAGGAATTTGCCATCTAATTTGTTACAAATTTGGGTATTGTTTATTTTGAGATTTATTTGATTAGAGGATTTATTGCCAAACAGAATATAGAAGCTTGTTTCTTGTTGAAACAGAAACTTGTTTCTGTTTTACTTGGGCGGAGTGTGAGTATTTGTTACTCGTATGGTCGCTTCAGTAAGATTTTGCCATATGTGTTTAACAACTTCTGCTCTCTTGAATCTAAGCTGAAATCTTAATGGGTTTGTAACTGTGCACTGTGTTAGATAATGTTCCAGTGGTCTGTCGGGCATTTCTCCACAGTGCTGACATTTCCTCTCATCTTCCGGAACCTGTAAGCCTATTTCCCATGCACATGGGTATCCAAGCCTGATACGATGTAAGTGTACTTCTATTGCTCTACTGCTCCCTTTCATCAAACTAAGTGGTTCGTAGTTGGTTGAATTCTTGTACCAACCCGCAGATCCTGATGTTGTAACTGCTGTGTTGTGGTCACTGTACATCTTCTGCATTGCTCAGTTTCTAATTACTTTCTTAATCTGTGATAGACTCTGTGGTATATAAATGTCTACAGTTCTTCTCTTGGTTGCAAGTTTTGCAGCTTCGTCTGCAATGTCATTTCCTATTATTCCCACATGACTTGACACCCAGTTGATAAGTACCCGTCGGCCTTGTCGTTTGAGTGTTTGCATTAATGATATAATATTTGTGATCAGATGTATGTTATCACATATGTGTTCTTGTTGCAAGGTTTCAATGGTGGTTCTCGAATCTGTATGAATGATAACATGTTGTCGGTGTTCAGCAAGAGCATGTTCCAAAGCCTTTTGAATGGCTAGCATCTGTGTTTGTAAAGTCGAACACCCTTTTGAGAGCCTCCAACTATTGACAGAGTTTCCTGCTTTAACTGCAGCTCCGGTTTCTTGTCCCTGCTGGTCTACTGACCCATCTGTGAAGTAAGTGAAGCTGTCGGATGCCAAGTTTGCTTCTATATGCATCTGTGCAATGTTACGTAGCAGATGATGAGGATTTGTCTGTTTCTTTTTTCCTTCAAGAACCACAATCTTAAAGTCTGCTGGTGGAGATTCCCAAGGGGCTTGCATAACAAAGTCTGCATGTATTTCATCGACACCCTTCTCAGTGACTGTGTTTGTTATATCGAATGTATTGATGGTGTTTATCGCACAATTTCACCTGTTGCTATTGGACCGCCCATACTGATTGTGTAAGCTGTAGCGTTAAAGGATTGCAGAAGATCGTAATCAAACCTCAATGGATATTGTTTGATATTAGATTGCATAGGTTATCTGAACAGTTTATATTGTTCTATATATATGATCATTCATAGAGACTAAGTACGTAGCACTTAGTGTGGAATGTTAATGTAATGGTATATATATTATATTATTATATATATTAAATTGTTTGGTGATGCTGGGACATGAACTTTAATCTTTGTAAACACTCCTAAACATATTTGCAATGGAATGGGGTGCTATAAATTTCAACTATAGTCCAAATTTTTGTGAGCAAATGTTTGGTATGTGAAGAATTCTTCAGAGTTGCACATGTTGCTTCTAGTTTACTCATTTTATTTCGTTATAAATCGCCATGTACAACCAGAGTTTACTTTCAGCTATGAGTGCTGACTTACATATATGTTATCTGTGAATGTCAGTGTAATGTGTACCATGCATTACTTCATAGGGAGATAGAGTAATGTTAATAAACCTAGATAGGCCAGGATAAATTATTATGTACAACCAGACTTTTTTCTAATATTGGGGTAGAAATAGCCTAAGCTACTCTATCCCTTTGAGATGTATTTTATTATCACAATAAACGTTCTTGAACTTGAACCAAAGGGACAGAGAGAAAGAGAGAGAGAGAGAGAGATATTGGTTGAGTAAGACAGGTGGTGATAGTGTAGAGGTGGCGGTGCGCCAGGCTAGCCTCACTTGGCCACTCTAGCATTGTGGGAGGCGATCGAAGCAGCAGCAGCAGCAGCAGCAGCGGCAGCGCTAGCAGCAGCAGCCTCAGCAGGGGTGAAGGCAAGTGTGGCTATAGAGTGCTGCACAGGGACGCCTTGGCTGCAGGTTTAGCGTGTGGGTGCGTCGGTGTAGCGTGCGGTACACCACCATCATGTCGGCGCACGACCAGATGCGCGCCATGCTGGACCAGCTGATGGGGACCTCGAGAAACGGTGAGTATGGCACACGGTTTATGGCTTCTCACAGGTGGAACACTTTGTTGAGTAGAAAGTGCATCATCGCAGGACCCATTTGCTCTTGGCAAGAATGGCGATCAGTGTAGGGAGTGTATATGTCGGTTTGCCTCCTCCCCGGGCTCAGCATCTCGTATCTTTGCAGGGGAATTGTTGAGTTTTAAATTAACTTCATTTTCAACTCGTCAGATGTTATTTAAGGTGTCTGCTAACTCGAGGGGGTACTCAACGTCTTTGTACAAATTCCTAGGGATTAGCAGTAGCTTAGAAGATTTAGCGGAGTATGGTGGTATAAGATAGTGTAAATTACATGTAAAAGACATATTCTTAATTGGCATTGGTGTAAATGTGACTGTGTACATTTACAAAAGTAATTATTTTGCGTTTTCCCATGATGTATTACGTTGACTTGTGGTGTGGAAAGTCTCGCATGGAAAGTATCATTGGTAAGGGAAGTATAATTATTTTTTTGACTGGGGTTCGTGAGCTTGATCCTGTCAATACCTGGAATGCAGGTAGACAACACTGTCAAAAGACTCTTGACACTCGCCTAACTTTGTACAGTGTGTTTTGGAGGAATATTAAACATTTGGTATTTACTGCATTTATAAAGTATTGTGTTCCCTTGTTGCTGGTAACTTTGAACGGCACAAATGCTATTGTTCAGTCTGTTCCTGAATTTTATTGAATACAATAGTTAGGCACTCGTTATTTAGCTCGCTGATTGGCAATAATTTTGAGTTGTTTTTATTTTAACCAGACGTGGCTAATTGTATTCATAGTAGAGACTTAACATATTGATTTTAATCCATTGGTGCCTTGGAGTGGTAGCATCATTGTATAGGGAGACATTCTTGTCTTTGAAAGCTGTCAAAGCATTAGGTGTACATATTTAATTTGAATAATATTATACATACTTTACAATTCCTTTAAGCTAGGGGAGTGCTGAAAGTGGAGGGCTTGGAAGTGTTCATGAATTCTTACTTTCACTGGTTTTCTATTCTCAAAGGTAAACACACTGGCATTTGAGAAGTTGAGTTTTCAACGTTGGCAACAAAGGGGCCATCTTCAATATAGCTTGAAGAGAAGTACTAATTACCATTGTACAGTGGTGTTTAGTTCCAGTCTGCTCTTTTATTTAGACCACACATAACAATGAGAACCATTTACACCAAAGGTTTTATTCCTTTGTCATTTGTACTGGTTAATCAAACAATATTTTCATTTCTTATCTAACCAAATGAATATACGGCATATAAATGCTGGCATTTGACGAGGCCTTAACTGGAAACGTCGTCCAAATGTGGATTCAAACTCTGGCATTAAAGACTTAATTACAATTTGACAATGTGCTTATAGCTTAGTCTAATATAGGCTTTATCTTGGCTGGTGACAAATGTTTCCTGAAGATAGGAATCTTTGCAGTTCTCCATATGGTTTCTTGTTTACCATTGTTGGCAACGAGAGGCCTGATACGCTTGCCATGGTCCCTCTAGCCAGCGTACGGTAAGGCTGCTTGCTAATTTGTTTTAAATTGATTTATGGGCACCCTATGTGTGGCCCTTCTTAGATTTGGTTATACTGTACATTGAGAGTTATCCATTACTAGCATTGCTTTGCATGCAAGCATTCGTAAAATGTGGGCCAAATTTGATGCACTGTTCTTTAAGAACTAGATTTTCAGTCGTCAGGTCTGTATAAATACAGTTGCACAGTGTCAGGATTTCTTGTCTATGAAAGTTCCATCTCAAGCAAAGGCCCAGTACTAGAGGTAATTTTTTTAATATATTGTTGAGACTGGCTTTGTTTTAATTAGACAATGTTCCAATAATGTCTCGCTTTTTTTTTTTTTTTGTAGTGCAAGGTGTTTGAATAATTTGAATGAACTGAGGCATATAATCTCTGCTTGTGAAGTAGGTGCAGTTCTACATTGCACCATTAAATTTAATTGTATGTATCAAATTTCATTGTGTGCGTCTATTAAAGGTGCTGATTTGAATTAATTTATTTATAATAGTTAGGTTTTTATTCAGATCATCCACAGTGAGCATTTTGTATACTGTTACTGTACTGTAATTATCATGACACATGTTCTCACTTAGTATTTAATCTTGTGAAATTTTTGACCAAATTGACTTGTTCTTACACTAATACAGAAATGGTGATGCAGTATGATCATACTTTTTAAAAATTATGATCTAGCCTCTAGGTAGGTTTGGGTCTCCTCCTTTCTCAGCTTCTTTGAAAGTACAGTGCAGCATTCGAACACCAGTAAGGTACCTGCCGAGTCTCTACTGCAGCTGTCTTCTTGAGTAGCTATTTTTGTATTGTATTGTGCCTTATTGAATTATTACAGTAATTGATCATCTTGCCACAGCAGTTCTATGGGTTTTGTGCAGTTACCAGTTGGTTTCAAACCATTATGAAATGTTTATATTGTATACCATTGAGAATATTTATTTGAATCCTTGGTTAAAGTATAGGTTTGGGTATAACCTGATTAAAATTAAACATTTGATATCCTATTCAGTTATTGTATTAGCCAGACTCTTATTTCGGTTCTACTGTACTAAATACCACTTTGAAATAAAATTCATAATGCTCATATATACTGGAGTGGCATCTCCAAAATTTGGAACGTATTGTTTCTGACCCAACTCAGATTTGTGAATAATTGGAGTTCTAAATTACTAGTATTGTTTTGGCTTTTTATCAACATATTTTCCAAATTTTTTCCATATTGTAAATAATACACATTTCTACATATTTAGACTACTATATAACAATTGTCATATCAGTAATACAGTATACTATTTTGGTTTTGTAACACAAGCTGGTCTTGGTAACCCAAAAGGCAGCAAAAGTAGTTATAGTATTGTCATGCCATCTGTTAAACATTTGCAACCCCCTGAACTATCTGCTCAATGCCATAATTCACACAGTTCTTTTAACTATAGACTAACTGCACATAACTACTACCTAAAGGGTACAATGCTGCATATACCACTAATAAATGATGGCATCCAAATTCTCGTGCTTGTAAGGCTATAAGGTTTCTGTCATTAATCATGCCTCCGTTTCTCTCATTACTCCCAAACTTCATGGTGTCTCTCTTGTTTACTTGAAAACTGCCATTTCACTTGCCAGCCATGAAAGTGTACAGTACAGGTACATCTTGATAATTCTGCTTTCTTATGCATGGCAAGTTTCTCTTATCCTTGCCCGATGTACCTTTACTAAAATTGCCATTCCAAAAATATTAAGTATAGCTATTGCACTATCATTCCTATTACTGGATTCAGTAGCATCAGGATACCTGCCTTTTGCTCATCTTGCTATGTCGTGTGGTATTGTAAAGAATTTTGGCATGCAGATTTGGAACCAGCCCTTAATATTTTCCTGATTTAATTATGCATCTCCTGGTTTTTCAAGGTGTATAATGTCAGGAAAAGTGATCTGAATAATTTTTTTATTTTTTTTTAAATGTTAGTCAGCAACTTTGTCTGCCTTGAATGGACTAATTAGCGGAGAACGGCATTACATTAGTGTGTAGTACTAATATTTGAGTGTCGTACTGCACTGTCATTATTACTTTGCCATCTTGTTTGAAAGATTCTTATTCGTCCTATCATTTTTCTTACTTAACAGTTTCTTTATGAGTTCTGGGAATAGTTTTTGAATACAATACTGTGTACCCAAATTCATTTTGCTTTTGAAGCTTCTGTTCAGCTGGTTGTGTACAGCTGGATGTGCGAGTCATGTTACCGCTTTTGTTCGGCTGGTTGTGTGAATCACGTTACACCTGTACTGCTTTTGTTCGGCAGGTTGTGCGAGTCATGTTACTGCTTTTGTTCGGCTGGTTGTGCGAGTCAACATTACTGTTTTTGTTTAGCTGGTTGTGCGAGTCAGGTTACTGCTTTTGAAGAAAGATACTGTTTTCCCCCACAGTCCTAGGCTGTGGGGAAACTAGGATGTGGATGAAACTTAAGTTTTCTTGGTAGATGTTCATTACAAAGTTGGTTTAAATTAAGGTTTTGTTCAATAAAATTTGCCTTTAGTTGGAGAAATATAAAGCTGGCCCAACATTTAAGAAGTTGGGGGCTCTGAGATAGCCATTGAGCATAGTCAGCAAAATTCTGTTGGTGGGTTTTCATTGTTAGTTTTTGCTCACTAGACTTTGGTAAATTTAGATTACATATTTCTAAATATATGTAGCTGTAGAGAATGATGTAGCATGTAAATAAAAAATGTTTTATCATTAACATTTGTGTTTACCTCTCGGTGGTTTTCCTTAGATAAAGCACAGTTTCGTTAAAACTGCCAGTAACTTTCTTAGGCCTCCTGAACACAGGACTAGAATCTTGTGATGATCTCAGAGGTGAGGGAACCATAGGGGTCTAAAACCACCTACACCATAGCAAACAGCACAGGACAAATACTAAAACATCCAATGAGAAAATCCATAGCAGTCGTGACGAGGCTTCGAACCTATACGCCGAGTATTGTCTATGGGTTATTTTAGTAAAAGGTAAAATTCACACACGTGTAACAACCCTTGTGCCAACTTAACATGATCACCAAGTGGCAGCTCAAGTTATGGCGGGTAACCAGCCAGCAATGATGTACATCACTTCTGAGCACTTAATTTTAGTTAATGATGCTTCTTCGGGTGCACTGCTTTATACTTAAGCCACAGGATTTTGGACATTGTCCCAGAGATTGGTTGTGCCAGTGTCATTGTTTGACTCCAGTACTTTATTCTCTTGTCGGTACTTTTGTCTACATCTTTACTGCGTAGAATATTTGTGATTTCCTTGCCTACCCAGTTATCTTCTCTATGGATTTACGTTCCTCCTGGGAGTTTATTATTTAGTTGTTCCGGGTACTGTAGGGTTAGTTAAATTTTATATGCATTTGGTTCTAACCTTACTGATGTTAATGCTTTGTAACACATCTGTTACACCAAACTACAGTAAATTGTTTGGGGGGGTGTTTTGATTAGTGTTAAGTAAATGATTATTAAATTACTGTAATTATTACTGCCGTGTAATACAGTACAGTATTATGCTTCTGGTTTCTTGTGCCTTTCATTGTTAATTCATTAGCAGTATTAGATGTGTGCAATAGCTGATGACTTTGATGCCCCTGGCATGTCTATTGTTAATTTTTGGTGTATGCAGCCAGTTCCTGTGCTTCCTTGAGGATCTTTCTCTTTTCCATGCAGTTTGGAAGCGTTGTATTACCGTATCACAATGGAAGCCAACTGTACCATTTGCAGTCTTCTAGCATGGAATGTAACTTGTTCATTGTGACGGATTGCCATTACAGAGGCCTGATTGTTAAGTGACTGGAATGGATGGGTATTACCTTAGATAAGGGAGCCACTGTTTTTTTACACAGTATGTGGTGTTTTATTCCATTGTGCTAGATTTCAAATGCATGGCTAACATATTTTTATGTAAGTTGGCGCAGATGTCATTTGTGGTAACATCACAGCACTTTCAAGGATTTTGCAAGGCAAATATACCAGAAATAGTGTACGACAAAAATATACTCTTCTATTTTTTCTGTAAAAAAATATGCATCGATCAAAATAGGAGATGTAGTAGTGATTGGTTTGTCCACACTTCAAGGACAAGGAAAATTTGCTATTGGTGTCCATATATCTGGGAATACATTAGCATTGCATTCATTAGTGTTGAACAGATGCTCATTATTTTTCTGGACCTTGATAGGCAGGTGTAATGCACATTTGATTAAAATGTTTTGCTATATGAACATCATTAAAATTTAACCAAATTGTTTAAAAAAATCAGGTTTGTAATACCATTGTTTTCAGCAGATCCTGCTCATCACAGATGAGTTATTTTTATAAGACAAATAACATGCCCAGTTTAAAAAATAGCTATTTTCAGTGATTTTTTTTTTTTAAGTTAAACTGCTCAGGCTGACCAATAGATATGGCTGTGCAGTATTCAGAATAACATAATTTTTAAAAATTTGGTAACATTTTAGCATTCTGAGGATGCTAGAGCACATCATCTGTACTTTGACATTAAATGTTAGTGATCTTAAAGTGATCATCTGATCTTTAGAACTTCTGAAATTTTTTTTTAACACAGGCATTTTTTATTGAAAGTAAGGAATGTTGGAATGTTCATGCTGTATTCAGCACGCGCATATAATCCATTATCAATAAATCTTTTGTTTTTGTATCTATACTCTAGAACAGGGATCATTAATTTGGGGGTATCCATAGCCCCCTTTTAGGGGTATGGGAACTAAATATTGAGGGTATGAGACAATCAGTGAAGTTAAAAAAAAAATTGTTAGATTAGGTTCATCTTGTTAGCTGTGCATATTTGTGAAATGCCGTTTTTCTGTAAATGATAAAATCCCTTAATTTTAGTTTGGCTGTTCTGTTCCTAGCTATTCATATGTATAGTAAAACTAAACTGTTGACATCTTTCAAAATCATACTGTTACCTAATGGGACTGGTGGTGATGACATTAGAAGTCTGACGAAGGAGTTATGGGGTCGTATTGGGAGGGGGGAGGGGGTTATGAATTTGTAAAATGTGATCCCATGCTCTAGAACATTAATTTGTTAACAATGACCCAAATTTATATTAACCCAAAGTTTAGTTATTATAAATTTGGTTTATAACTTTGGGAAACAAAGACAAACACTTTATGCATTCCTTAGGCCTTGAGAGGCACATATATTTGTGGCTGGGCACACTGTGAAGGGGCAGATTATTAAAGTGGTAATTTCAAAATGCATAGTAAAATTCTGAAATATAAACTTACCCATCAGAAAAATTTAAAATAAGGCCAATACTGTATCCAATGTTAACACTGGATTCTGATTTTGAGCAATAGGATATACTAGCCTGTATCTGTATCTGCTAGTTTAAGAAAAAGTACTGTATAAAGTACAGTTTAAAACTTTGCCTGGCTTGGCGGGCCACCTGCATTGCACTGCAAGGTATTGCCCGTGAGTACACAACCCAATATTAAACTTTCACTCATAATGTTTATACTTATTAATAAAAATAAGCAAGAATTTATTGTTGGCAGTGTTATGAAGTCATGTCCCAAACTGCGTGTGTTATTTTAATGACCGCGCGAACATCATGAAGTCCAAAGTATTAAGTTAGTGGATTAAATATATTCACTGATGTTTTACCAGAAATATTTTGATCCTTCGATGTCGGGTCTTCCTATCATTGTGAAGCAGAATTCACCAAGCGTTCGATTGTTTACCCACCAGTAGCGTGGGTTAGACTGCCATGAGACAGGGTAGTTTTATCCTACTGTTACTGTTGTGATGGCAGTCCTCAGTATAAGAGGAACGGCAGG
This sequence comes from Procambarus clarkii, assembly GCF_040958095.1. Lineage (NCBI taxonomy): Eukaryota > Metazoa > Arthropoda > Malacostraca > Decapoda > Cambaridae > Procambarus > Procambarus clarkii. Next base: position 5,504,362 of record NC_091221.1, on the reverse strand, counting down.
TCCGGACAAATGGTTCCATTCTAGGTCGATCGGCTAGGCTACGTAGCTAGCTTAGGACATAGCTAGGGACATAGCCATGGACATAGCCATGGACGAACCATGGACATAGCCTAGCTATGTCCATGGGGTTATCTGAAAGCCTCTAAGGCAGTTTGGCTGGAGAAGCAATGATATCATGTATGGGATGGTCAAAGACGAGTCTAATGGAGACACCTGCGCTGTTCGGGACTTCCCTCTTGCTCACTCTTGGGAGGAGGGAGGCAAGAGGTGGTGCGTGGAATGGACTCTTATAAGGGTAACTAGGGGGAGTTGTCCAAACAGTGCAGGTGTCTTCATTTCCAAATAAGGAAATCTCTAGTGCTAATGTGATTTATCGAATCGTTTGTAGGTGACTTGCATACCGGTCAGGGTGTTATAGGTGGCAGAGCAGCATCCTCACTGCGATCTAAGACTTTTCCCTCTAAGGCTGGAGAGTTGGTTCGTCACACCCCCCAATGGCAATAACCAATCGTCAATAAACAAGAAAATTTGTGCTTTTTGGTAGTGTTGATTGCCAAGAATATTTTGTAATAGAAATGTGGAATTAATGTCAAAACAAAAACTAACAAAGTTGTTTTAAGTAATGAGGCTTTAGGTATTTTGTTTTCCAATGGCATTAGCAGTCATTGGTTAATTTGTCCTTAATTACAATACTAAATTTTATTGTGCACAAATATTCTTTGGTTTGAAATCTAATATTAAGAATAGGCTTAAAATTGACTGTGGTTGCTTCACGCTATTTATTAATGTAGACTTGTTAGAAAATGTAACGGTGGTTAATGATACAGTAGTACTGTAGTATGAACTAGATTTAAAGTACAGTAGTTGTTTGCTATTGGTATTGGTTTTTAATCTTGTTCAATGCTAAATAAGTCTCGATTATAATGTAAAACTCCAGTATTAATTTTCTATATTTGTGCATTTTCTTTGAATTTTACTTAAAATATTCTGTAGGAATAGGAAACTTATTTTGTGGGACAAGGGGCCCTGACAACCGAGTGGATAACACTTCGGATTCGTAGTTCTGAGGTTCCGGGTTCGATCCCCGGTGGAGGTGGAAACAAATAGGCAGAGTTTTTCACCCTGATGCCCCTGATACCTAGCAGTAAATAGGTACCTGGGAGTTAGAGAGCTGCTACGGGCTGCTTCCGGGGTTGTGTAACTAAAAGGCCTGGTCAAGGACCGGGCCGTGGGGAGGCTAAGCCCCGAAATCATCTCAAGATAACCTGACAGCACATGGGAAGGTAGTGCTTCTTACATTCTGATGCAGTCTTTAACTTGGTTGCAGTTTGGTCAGGAGTCTAGTGAGAATGTTGAGTGAAAGCTTTTGGTACTGTAGTATCATAAATTTGGGATTGAACTGAGCTGGCTAATGATTTCAGTTTAAGGGTGTTTGGTGTGCTATCTGTGAGATGTCATGCCAGCAGTGTTTTTATGATAGGAGGTGAATGTAAACCTGCTAAACACAGCCTTCTTAATCTTGGTTTTATATATAAATTATAATACACATGTTGCAATTAGGTTACGTTGATAAATGGGATTTTCTTAATTTCACAGTTGATTATAGTTTAGACGTGCTGTTCTTTTCTTGGAACAAGTTTTTTTGTTTGCTGTATTAATTGCTATCCTACGTTTCAATGTGTTATATTATTCAGTGATTGTGTTAGGTTGTCAGGGAACTCTAGATATACATGATGAATGCCATTATTAATAATGCACGTACAAAATAAAGATTAATGCAGTGTTCAGCATTGGAAGACTAATTATACTGAGTTAACCAGTGTTATTCCTCTGTTGATTTGTGTTAATGTTTATTCTTAAGTGTATATATATATATATATATAGTTAATTATTTAATTTTAGGAACAATGTTGAAAGTTAATTTTGTTCAGTCATCATTTAATGTACAGTATATGCAATGAACCGTAATTTCAGTGTTGGTAATAAGTTTTAACTTGGTTATCTGTACAGTAACTACTGTGTATGAGAGTAAATGCAGTGCTCCACTTTAGAAAATTTATAAAAAATGATATTGCCCCCCCCCCCCCCTGCCTGCTGTCAGGCTCAAATCATTTGTTTTAAATTGGTTTAATGATAGTGATTAACTGAGAAGGCAATGACTCATATTGTAGGTTAATCATTAGATATCTCACCATTGCTGCAATATCTTGTTTTGCCATCTCTTTAGTACAGTTTGGATTACTTATCTGATAATTGTATTGGCATTTTTGTGGTTGAGGATTTTAGACCCTAAATTACATACAAATGAAGTGATGCATGGATTAATGAGTAGAGTAACCTATATGTAGTGAGTTATTGATGGCCATTAATATTATCCCTTCAAATTTGGTGTTAGTATGGCAGTTATGATTTTCTCTTATTATTTTGTAATAAATAATAAGAATTAGTTGCATTTTTTTAAGAGGAAAATGGTAATAGAATGTTGATTTTTTTTTGTAATTTCATGTTATGGGAAATGAGAGTGGATAATATGGTTGTTGTAATGATTACTCTTCATTATTTAATTCCTTACAAATTGTCAGTGTTGATGAGTAGGGTATCTTGAATTGTGGTGTTTATTCTTCATACATTATGCTTCATTTGTTTGTTGCTGACACTTTTAATGAATATTTTCATAATTATGACGTATCTAATTAAGCCCTTTTTTTTTTAATAGTCATGGGAAATATGTTGATTTAGGGGGTGATATTGCTGCCTTTAGGTTTTGCAGAGAAGTAGCTTTGATGCACGTCCTTTGGTGTCCATAACAGATATTGACGAGTTAATCCTAATTTCTTCTAGGGTGGAGCAAAGAGCGACACAATGCTTTAACTTGACATGGTGGAAATCACTGCGACCACGTGTGTATAACCTGTTGTCTATTTTTCGCCAAATGTCTTATTATTTCATAACAGTTTTGATTATGCAGTTTATCCAACTCATTGTCCTCTTTTCTGCAATTTACCAGTATGGTAGTTTCATTTGTAGTAAATACTTAGGAACACAGAGATTGGCCAGTCCTTTCTGAGCCAGTCTTTTCTTCACAAGAAAAAAAAAATAGATTTAGCAATATTATATGAAAGTTGTCAGAAGATGGTACAATGTCCAATACAGATACTTGTGGTTTTAACATCCTCTAACCCTGTGTCCAATAATGCTCAAAATTGGGCATACTTTCCAGGGATAATCCAGCGGCAGAGAAGATATCTCCATACGGCTTGGGGGTGCTGGTTGTGAGTTTTAGATGCATAATGTCCATCTTTAGCCCTTTTTTTATTTCTCAGAACATTTTAAGAATCACTAATGTTTTAGGGTGTGGTGTAACCTGCTGTGGGAGGTGAAAGACTGAAGTGTGCGCTTGATTGCTGAACCATTTTAGTGTGTGGTTCACAAGTGATATATATTTTTTTTATCATATTATGGGTCAGTGACTCATTTAACACTTCAGGTTACACCCTCACATGTTAGTGTAAGTTCAGGGATATGAGCATATAGTGAGCATGACCTTGGTTGGGATACTTATTAATGTACTGTGGGTAGGTCATGTGATGCTGGGATGTCAGTAATTGTGGCTGGGGTAAGAAAGTTGCTTTTCCTTTTCAATGAGTTTTAAATTTTTGTTTACTACAAGGTCATGAGTCACTCAATAATAGTTAAGTATTTAGATTAGGTTGAAGTATTGATGCTCCCTGTGCAGCCAAAAATCATTTTGCTTTATTGAGAAATGTAATTTGTTTGGATTAAAGCCTTTTAACTTCTAATCAGATCATGAATCAAAATTTAGACAAGAAAAACTAGTTTTAATGTCTTATTAGTGTGATTCCAAGCATTGAGATTTGGGCTGCATCTTGGTGCATTCATCTTTTGACATGTGGCCGGTGGTTCTCCCATAGGTGATGACACCAGGTACCGGCTAAAGTTCTCCGACCCTAAAGTATGCAAGAGTTTCCTGCTTACTTGCTGTCCTCATGAAATTCTGTCCTCAACGGTGAGTAACTTTAATTCTCTTGAGTTATTAACATGAAGTTAATCTGATAGTAGTACAGTATTTAGAAAATAAATTCTTAGTGCCTCTCAATATAAAGTTTTGTTAGTACATTTTGGAATATAAACAAAGCAAAGCTTTTTCTTTCTTTCTAGTTAGAACTACCTTATCTGTCCTGAGGTACAGTAGCCATATCAGGTGTACTGCACCATATTGATTAGGTCTGTGCCCCTCCCCCTCCTTTCCTTTGAAATTCAGTAGCAGTTTCAGACGTACCGTATTGATTAGATCCATGCCAGAAAGGTCTATATCAATATGCAAGTGCTCCTTGAAAGGTTGTAGCCTGGCTGTATAAATCAATTGAGCTTGTATTACAGTGCACATTACCAAAGCTTTTGGGATTGGTGCATTTTCATATTGCATTTTTCTACTGTATAGGTACATAATACATTTGCAACACAGGATGAATATAAAATGTTATATATATTGCATATGTACAGCTGGCTCCAAATTTATTCATACCCTTGATAATTTAGCAATTTAAAAATATTGTCCATTTTTGTTTGACAATATAAATCATGAATATTTGCATTAGAATAGTTTAAAAAGTTGAAATTACATCTGATTATGTACAGTGTTATGCTTATTCATGGCCTAGCAATCGGTATGTTTATTACCTTTTGGCTTTGACAACTTATAACTTATTTGACACTTGTAGCCAATTGGTTTAGGCACCGAGTGTTTTAACCGTTCCTCTATGAACTTCAACAGCTCATTCTAATTAGAGCTTGTGGCTTCTTGTGAACTACTGTTCCTGGTTCATACCATTTGTTTTATATTTAAGGTCTGGAGATTATGATAGCTAATCATAAATACTGTGTGTAAATGTGAGCATTTTGTCATTATCCTACTGGCAAGTTCAAATTTGAGCATGATGGAGAACCAGATTTTTCTATGGGGAGCCCTGTCGGCTTCCTGAAGCTATCTTGCTAATCAAGTGTCATACTAAAGTGTGAGCATCATCAGTCGCAGTTCTTTGTAAACCTATCTTGGACCAGGAGCCAGAACTTGGCCCCTCAGAAAGGCAAAGGGAGCAATGGCCCATGAACACTTTACATTTAAAGATGTCGTCTTGCCATCAACCAGGGAAGTCACCCAGAAAGATAGGCGAATCAAAACAGACGCCTGCCTGGTTGAAAAGGGCAACCTGTGTCCTCACAAACGCAAAAGAACCCCCCTTCCCTTCCCAGAAAGCAAACGGGGCTCTGCTTCTTTCAGCGGGTCGGGCCAGTGAGGTTCTAGCTGGTTCAACCTTCTCCGTAATACAGTGTCTTTCTGACGTGTGTGTATCACCATTTGTATGGTGATCAGGTAACTTCTTTGATGGTGTCCCACCTGTGGTCTTTTCAATGACAGTATGAGGTTTCTTGGTGAGCTTTCCAACATTTTTTCTTTTCTTTTGGGTTTTGTCGGTATCGGACAAGGTTGTTTTGGCCTTTCTCTCGGCTTTTTCTGGATTGACACATCATCACATACTGTAACTTATCGTGTGGCATTGGAGGAGCCACTGCAGCATGCGTTTGGGGTGGATGTCACTTCTGTCTTGTTCCGCACAATTTCTTGTGCATTTATTTCACCAAAGGCGTGCTCATACGCTGCCCGAGCCATCTGGGTCTCTGGACTGGGTTCTTTCCTTTCTTCACCTCAGTTTGTGGTGGCCCTTTCGGTTCATGATGGCTTCTGAAAAAACTTTTCTTGTTGGCTTTGGCCTCTGGGGGTTGGGTTCATGTTTCGTGCTATTCTCCGGTGCCAGGGGTTTGTTCATTTGGTCCTGGTGGTCGTTTTGTTAGTTTGTTGCCAGCTCCTCCTCCTTCTGGTGAAGAATGAGACGGCGAGCTTCCTTGGTTCATTGGCGGTGGATGCTTTTTAGGTTTGGCTGGGGGTGCATCGTGAGCTGTGCACGGTGGCGGCTTTTCACCACTTCCTGTAGGTTACTGGTTCTGTGTTCGTAAATGCACTCTAGGTGGCTCTGGTTTCCCCTGGTTCCCTGTTCTGGGGCTCGTGTGTGTCCGGTTGTCCGCAGTGTCATTGTCTAGCCAGCCAGCAGTCTACCCCTCGTGCCCATGATGTTAGGAGGTATGCCGCTCTTTTGGTGCTGTTTTTGACAGTGTATTTGGGAGCAGGGGGTTTTGGAGTTCAGTCAAGGTTCTGGTTGCCAGGTCTCTCGTGACTCCTTGGGGCCCCTCTGCAGCTTTGTGTTGCTTTGGGACTTCTGTAGCAAATGGTTGTGATCTGTGGGGCTGCTGCCTCCTGGGTTATTCCTTGTTTTCCTTCTCTGTGGGTAGTCAGCTTTAGGGAGCCAACTGAAGTCCCCACAGAAAACCAGTGTCGAATGTACTAAAACGCCAGTTTCTGGGCGAGCCGCGGAAGCTTTCTGACACTCACTCCCTCCGGTCGCCGGTTTTCATCATTCAAAGAACTAACTGGTGGTGGCCTGACTTCCGGGTGCCTTCCCTGGGCAATGGCAAGATGACATACTTTACATTGAAAGTGTGTTCATGGGCTCCCTTCATCCCTCGGAGGGGGCCAGGTTCTGGCTCGTGGTCCCCAGTAGGCTTGCAAAGAACTGTGACTGATGGCACTCGAATACAAATAGTATGACACTTGATCAGTAAGATAGCTTCAGGGAGCCTCCGGGGCTCATCCAGAAACTGCAGTTTCATTACATTCAACACTTTTTTTTTTTTTTTTACATATATAAAATATTTTTATATATTGTACTTTTGGAATCGATCCCTCTTGCAGTGCTTGCATGCATACCATGACCAGAGGGTGAAAATTTGCCCCAGATATGATCCACCTCTGTATTTTGCAGATGACATTTTGTTAAAAAAAAAAATAATCATTTGTGTATCTAACATCTCATTAAAAAAGTACAAAAAGGTTAATTTAGGTTTCACCGAAGAACAAAACATGGTCCTTGTCATCATGCTGATTGATCAATTAATTCAGATCTGTGCTTCTTAAGGAGAGGTTTCCCCATGAAACTGTCATAGGCGCCAGACTCTTGTAACCTACATTGAACGGGAGTTTTGGAAATTTACAGTATCCGATGAGTGATTCTTGAGGCTCCCAGTTGTCACCTGTACAGTAGTTATAATCTCAAACCATTCTTGTAATATTGACGTGTAAATATTTTTTTTCCCTGGTTCTGGTAGTACCGGTAGTCCCACTAGTCTTGAATATTTTTGATGCATGCTACAAGCAAGATGAAGATGTTTACAGTAATTTGCGATAATTGTTAGAGCATTTATTGACCTGTGAAGGTTGAAAAGCAGGATTAGAGGTTGAAGTTGGATTGATTCTGCATACAGCCTTCTTTTATACCCAGTGACCATCAAAGTGACTTCCAAAACACTTGAGAAACTTATCAGATGACCACAAAGCGGTTCAACAATAGATTAAAATTTTTGTGTAACTTCTGGGTGTTAATAATTTGAAAAATCATTCATATACTCTGGACATTAAACTTTACCATATTTGCCAGCGTAAATTACGCACCCTCGCATAGGACACACAGGATTTTAAAAGAATATTTTATGGGAAAAACTTTTTAGCACGTTCATCATTTATTGAAAGATATTTTAATGTGGATGTTGTACCACAACTCTTATCACCTCTTAAGATCAGCTGTGATGTAGTTTATATTTTGGGCAAGAGAATTGCTGTACAGGATGTGAAACTTGTATTTCTGGATGTGATGTTGTGTTCCTGCATCAGGCCACCAGGGCAGTGCACCATCACAGCATTCTGGTTTTGTCATTCACTCATTGTAATTTATTTTATTTTATTAAATATACACAAGTTATTACATTCTTGTACAGCCACTAGCACGCAAAACGTTTTAGGCAAGTCCTTATTCCTAATATTTCCCGGACTACAACCCGCTAAGTAGTTTAACAACCAGGTACCCATTTTACTGTTGGATAAACAGAGGCTGTTTAGGATCTCCGTGTTAAGGATTGGCGCCAGTAAATCCTCCCTGGCCAGGATACGAGCCCAGGCCAAAGGCCACTTTGGTCCCGCCTCTCAACCGTCAATCGACTGGTGTACAGATTCTTGAATCTACTGGGCTCTATCATATCTACATTTGAAACTGTGTATGGAGTCAGCCTCCCACATCACTGCCAAATGCGTCTTACCATTATGCCACGGGGACTGCTGACAGGCAGATGAAAGTTTAACATGCCTTTCAAATGTCTAGGAACATTTTTCATTTAGACAATGAATAAATGTTTATTAAAGTAACCCAGTTGTTAAGTAATGTATAACATATTAGGTGTGGGTTATGTATGCTGGGTAAGGTGGCAAGATGTGAGCTTATTCATAACTGCTAATGTATTGTAAGCAATTTTTTGTAAGTTTGTGATAACACTATAACTGCTTGTTTTCAATATTTTGCAACAATTTTTGTGCCTAGCAAACTTAGCCATAATGCTCGTCCGGCTCCCTAGCCTATGGCACTGTCTCACATCCATAATAAGGCCGCATTAGACACGGCAATTTTTTGAGACACTTAAAAATAAAAATAAAGTGCATCTTATATGCCGGCAAATACGGTACCTTATAAAATGGCCCATTTAATTTTTTTTAATGAAATTTACTGTCATCAGTATGAATAAACTTGGGAAGCTTAATGTAATCTGCAGTTTTCTATTAGAGCAGTAAATAAGATTTAAAGTTAGGGCTCCAGCCATGTATTATATTTTTCAATGGTTTCTGTATATTTGAACCTTTTATGAATCATTAAATGGTTTGACACTCAATACCCCTTTTTGTCTTTTTTAAGTTTCAACACAAATGTTTCTGAAACCATTGCTGGTCTAGATGGCCCCGGGCTGCATCTTAGGCTTGGAGAAAAGAAAATGTGAGTAAGAAGCAATCAAATGATTTTGCGTGACTGACAGCTGATCTGTAGAGTGGGCCGAGCATGCATTCTATTTGAATTAGTTATCCTGTGCTGTCGAATTTCAGTTGTAGATAATTGGGCAGCAGGTTAAACCCCGTAATAGGGCAACAGGTTAGTAATAGGGTAACAGGTTAAAGCTTGTCATGGAGTAAAATACTTTGTAAATTAACAAGACTATTTGAGTTAGTTTTCATCTTATTCCCCCAGCATCGGTATACTGGAAACAAATTAATATGTGGTTTACATATGAAGTCTGATTGCATTAATGAGTAACCCCAAGAGTGGATTCTTTTCTTATCCTACGATATCTGGAGAACGCACTAGTGTACAAGAACTTAAAAGCATGGTGGTATATGGAAGGTCATTGTTATTTGGGCATGTAACTGGGTGGTGGCATTTAGCATATTACACACACACACACACACACACACACTCATACCAAAACATTCATACCAAAACAGAGATGCAGGACCAGAAAACAGGATTGGTTCGACAGAAATTGTGAGAGGGCAAGAGACCAAAAGACACAAAAATGGAATCAGTATAGGAAGAGGCCAAACCCCCAAACATACCAGCGATACAAAGATGCGAGAAACAATTATACAGCAGTAAGGAGAGAGGCAGAAAGAAATTTTGAAAAAGGGATAGCAGATAAATGTAAAACAGAACCGGGCCTATTCTACAAATTCATAAACAACAAATTGCAGGTAAAGGATAATATCCAGAGGTTGAAAATGGGAAACAGATTCACGGAAAATGAAAAGGAAATGTGTGAAACATTAAATGAAAAGTTACAAAGTGTGTTTGTACAAAATGAAATCTTCAGAGAACCAGACACAATAAGAATTCCAGAGAACAACATAGAGCGGATAGAGGTGTCTAGAGATGAAGTGGAAAATATGCTAAAGGAGCTCGGGAGGAACAAAGCAGCTGGCCCAGATGGCGTTTCACCATGGGTTCTGAGAGAATGTGCATCTGAGCTCAGCATTCCACTTCACCTGATCTTTCAGGCATCACTGTGTACAGGAATCGTAGCAGACATGTGGAAACAGGCTAACATAGTTCCAATCTACAAAAGTGGCAGCAGGGAAGACCCCCTCAGTTATAGACCTGTATCATTGACAAGTGTAATAGTGAAAGTATTGGAAAAGCTAATCAAAACTAAATGGGTAGAACACCTGGAGAGAAATGATATAATATCAGACAGACAGTATGGTTTTCGATCTGGAAGATCCTGTGTATCGAATTTACTCAGTTTCTATGATCGGGCCACAGAGATATTACAGGAAAGAGATGGTTGGGTTGACTGCATCTATCTGGACCTAAAAAAGGCTTTCGACAGAGTTCCACATAAGAGGTTGTTCTGGAAACTGGAAAATATTGGAGGGGTGACAGGTTAGCTTCTATCATGGATGAAAAATTTTCTGACTGATAGAAAAATGAGGGCAGTAATCAGAGGCAATGTATCGGAATGGAGAAATGTCAAGTGGAGTACCACAGGGTTCAGTTCTTGCACCAGTGATGTTTATTGTGTACATAAATGATCTACCAGTTGGTATACAGAATTATATGAACATGTTTGCTGATGATGCTAAGATAATAGGAAGGATAAGAAATTTAGATGACTGTCATACCCTTCAAGAAGACCTGGACAAAATAAGTATATGGAGCACCACTTGGCAAATGGAATTTAATGTTAATAAATGTCATGTTATGGAATGTGGAATAGGAGAACATAGACCCCACACAACCTATATATTATGTGAGAAATCTTTAAAGAATTCTGATAAGAAAGAGATCTAGGAGTGGTTGTAGATAGAAAACTATCACCTGAGGACCACATAAAGAATATTGTGCAAGGAGCCTATGCTATGCTTTCTAACTTCAAAATTGCATTTAAATACATGGATGGCGATATACTAAAGAAATTGTTCATGACTTTTGTTAGGCCAAAGCTAGAATATGCAGCTGTTGTGTGGTGCCCATATCTTAAGAAGCACATCAACAAACTGGAAAAGGTGCAAAGACATGCTACTAAGTGGCTCCCAGAACTGAAGGGCAAGAGCTACGAGGAGAGGTTAGAAGCATTAAATATGCCAAAACTAGAAGACAGAAGAAAAAGAGGTGATATGATCACTACGTACAAAATAGTAACAGGAATTGATAAAATCGACAGGGAAGACTTCCTGAGACCTGGAATTTCAAGAACAAGAGGTCATAGATTTAAACTAGCTAAACACAGATGCCGAAGAAATATAAGAAAATTCACCTTCGCAAATAGAGTGGTAGACGGTTGGAACAAGTTAAGTGAGAAGGTGGTGGAGGCCAAGACCGTCAGTAGTTTCAAAGCGTTATATGACAGAGTGCTGGGAAGACGGGACACCACGAGCGTAGCTCTCATCCTGTAACTACACTTAGGTAATTACACTTAGGTAATTACACACACACACATTGCTTAATGCCACCCCCTCCAATATGTCAAATTAGTATTGCACAAAATTTCTACACAGGTGCCCTGTGTAATGTTGAGAAGTTACAATTGCTATACCTTTCTTTTTTATAGCACAGCAAGACCAGTTTGATAAAGTGAATGAACATGCTTTAGAGCCATACCATATTTAGTACATTATTGTAATGTATAAATTTTCCTTGTCACCTTTGCATAGTAGACTTTATCAAACGTGTCCTTGTAATCTTTGTATGGTAGACTCTGAAATGGCAGTTGTTATACTGGAGAGCCTAATACAACCAAAGAATTTCATTTCCATAGTATGATAGCAGTATGTTTACATTGGGAAAAGGACTTCAAAACTTTCTGTGGAGAAATGCATGCACTGAACTGTGTAATTCAGTGCAGTGAAACTAAAATATGTACATGAAGCTAGCAAATGCACGAGTACAGTAATTAAATTTTAATTTACTTTTTTTTCCCCGAGAATAAATAATACTGTACTCTGAAGTCAATTCAGTTACTGTATATGTAGCACTGTCAAGAAATTATCTTGTGACTAGAATTGATTGAAATCAAACAAGGTTTTGTGGCCTTAGGCAAGGTGCTGGAATCCAGTAGGTTACTTGGCACATCTTGTGAAGTGTGTTGTGAGTGAAAAAGTCTAGAACATTGCAGCAAAGCTGAGAATTCAACTTTAGATAAGAAGTGGGCCAGAGGAGGCATGATACCACAATATTGTGGAGTACTGTATTGACAAGATGGCCAGGATAATAGGCTGAGGGCATAGGAGTTACAATGCAAATGGGGTCATGTGTAAAAAAATGATGTATGGTGTGGATGATCAACAAGTGGAATGTGATCAAAGTTGTAGCTGCTGCTTCTTCCACAGTTTTAAGAAGAAATGTGGTTAAACAAAAATGTAGAGGGAGAATAGAAAGCACTGGATTCCAACAATCGGAAGGCAGGAGCCGAGAGCTAGATCGTACTCCCTTTTTAAGATGCTGAAAAACATCGGGAACACTAGTACTGTACAGTACACAGCTTTCCCTCTTACTTTTTCCACCTTCACCCTGTGCTTGTTATACAGGTCTTCATTAAGTGCATTGGTCTAGACTCCATATACCATTGTTCTCATTCTCTGTAATTATGTTCTCTGTACTCCTTCAAACATGTATTATGGTACTGGTCAGCCTGTGGTTACTCTCCTTGATCACGCTGATACAGTTAACCCATTTGTAATTTGTATAGCAATTTGAACTTGTATTCCTCTGATTTAAAATGTTGCAAATGCAATTGGAGGGGAAAAGTAGGATTGCCCAGCTGGGAATAGTTTCCCTTGCTAGTTTTAAATATACTGTACAGTGGAACCTCGAATAACGACTTTAATCCGTTCCGGCGCCATGGTCATGTGAAATTGATGTCATTCAAAACGAAGTTCCCGATTGAAAAGAATGTAAATAGGAATAATCCGTTCTACCACCGAAAAACATCAATATGATATTCGATGTTTTAAATAATGGAGCAGCCTACCTTACATACACAGAACAAACCTTTGACATTTTTTTTCTTCAAATTTGTTCAATTTTAAATTTTTTGTATACCAAAAGGTTCGTTCGGTGTTTGTCAGGTAGACTGCTCCATGTTTCTTAAAAAATTAGAAATTAAAAAAAAAAAAAAAAGAATTTTGAAAAGCTGAACAAATGTTAATAAGGTTCGTTTGGTGTTCGGCAGGTAGGCTGCTCCATTATGACAATCTTTGTTTGAAATGTGTTCCATTTTTGTATTTTTAATTTATTTCTCAATAATGGAGCAGCCTATCTGACAAACACCGAACGAACCTTTTTGACATTTGTTCTTTCTTTAAAAAAAATGAATTTCGTTTTTCTACAAAAGTCAATGCTTTGCAACATCCCAGCATCAATGGCATCTTTAAACAAAGAAAAATAATTTATTTGCATCGTCGGAGGCGTTGTGCAAGAAGCAGCCCGCAATCCCACCATTTGGTGTTGAGTTATTCAAAGTGGTCGCCTAACGAGACAAATTGTTTCGGCGACCGTGGCGTTCGTTACCCAAATTGGTCGCCATTTGAGGCAGTCGTCACTCGAGGTTCTACTGTACTCCATGTCTTCTGATAGTATTCCATCCCTTTCTTATTTTGATAGCTATCTATATCTGCTACCTCTTTCTCCTTACATAGCTAACCTCTTGGTCACTTTTTTTTTCCATTTTATAGTGCAGTTTAAAATATATGGCATGACATCAACAAATTGCCCTCTCTACTTTAACTAATTTCTATAACACTGGTTATCTTGAGATGATTTTGGGGCTTAGCTTCCCCGCAGCCTGGTGCTTGACCTGGCCTTTTTGTTATACACCCCCTAGGAAGCAGCCCGTAGCAGCTGTCTAGCTCCCAGGTACCTATTTACTGCTAGGTAACAGGGGCATCAGGTTGAAAGAAACTGCCCATTTGTTTCCGCCTCCACCGGGGATCGAACCCGGAACCTCAGGACTACGAATACGAAGCGCTGTCCACTCAGCTGTCAGACCCCTACTGTGTGTAGATTCTTGCTCCATTTTTAATCCTTTGGGACACCACTTTTACACGATTGTTATACTGAGCCAGAAGGGAGTTGTCAAGTGTCTTATCTATTATCCTCTGGTAAAACTTCCCTTGTATCTAAAGTCTTGAAGTAAATCATAGGGAAGGTGTGTCATTAATTTTTCCTTCGCTTATCTCCAATCATTATTTTCCCACCGTAGAGCAAACTACTGTACTACTGACATTTTGTATTTATAAGAAGTGTCAAGATATATTGAGCAGTAGTAGCTGATGTGTTTGTGGCCTTGCCCTTGTCTGGGCATTATTACTTTTGTAATGTTGTTAATTGCAGTGTTGTTATTGGGATAAACATTTAGCAATTTATTAAAACAACAACAACAATGTATTATTAAGGAAAATGCATACAGCCATTACTTTTGGAAGATAATAAATTGCTTGCTTTTGCAGCGTATGGACTTGGGCGAGTGTCCCAAGGTACATGACCTTGCACTTCGAGCTGATTATGAACAGGCTTCAGCTCAGAAAGATTACTTCTATGACATTGATGTAAGTAGTTTATATTTACCAAAAAAAACTAACATTAAACTTACAACTTTCGTAAGTTTTTGCTTATTTTGTTAATGTGTGAAAATATTGAATCGTGTGTTGAATAGCATTGTGGGAATTGTTTGATTATTGTATAGATTTGTGGGTAGTTGTGTGTGTCAGTCTGTACTGTGTGTGATTGAACCAACACGCTAACTTAATTGCCTAGAATAAATATATATTATGATTAGGTAATCCTTTATAGTTCATACATACTCAGTTTGCAGCTGATTATTCACAGCAGAATTGTCTTTATTTTATATATGCCTTGATGCACCTTTGCTATTGAAGAAAATGTATGCTTGGTTTTCACCCATGTTTGAACATGAAGTGTAAATATAAAGTGTAAATGAATATGAAGTGTAAATAGTTCAGATAAAACAAAGCTTGATTTTGGTATCTACATTTCATTATATTTTAATCTTATTTAAGTAAATTTACCATGAGAGGGCATTGGAAGCTGTTACAAGGAACCGGCATTGGGTCAAATTGATCTGGACAAGTCTTCATTGGTTTTGATTACAGGCTATGGAACATCTACAATCATTCATCACAGATTGTGACAGGCGAACAGAATCTGCCAAAAAGCGATTGGCAGAGACTCAGGAGGAATTAAGTGCAGAAGTTGCAGCAAAAGCTAATAAAGTCCATGACCTGGCTGAACAGATTGGAAAGAAGTTGGCAAAAGCTGAAGGTCTTGGTGCCGATGGAATGGTTGAGGTGAGATATTTGTAAAATTTTATATAACTTGTTTGAGGGGGGGTGGTAGTCATGTGTAGGATATTCATTAAACATATGGTGTTTACTTACATTTTGAAGGATTTAAAATATATGCCTTGGAATCCTACATGCTGATTTTGCTTCTCAATGTTCTGCAGCTGTATTAGGAAAAAATCTAGAGGTTGGTTGGGTTAAAAAAAAAAAAATAATAATGCAAGAGCTGACGTGTACTTTACATAAGAATTTTATTTAAAATATTCCCAGGAAAGTATGAAACTCATGGAAGAAGTGGAAGACCTACGTAAGCGGAAAGCTGCTGCAGAGCAAGAGTATCGCAATTCTATGCCTGCTTCAAGTTACCAACAACAGAAGTTGCGCGTCTGTGAAGTGTGTTCAGCATATTTGGGTATCCATGACAATGACAGACGTTTAGCTGACCACTTTGGTGGGAAGCTTCATTTGGGATTTATTAAGATTAGAGAAAAGCTTGAGGAATTGAAGGTAAGTGGTAATATGTAGTCCAATTTTGTATTTTTGATCATTCTTGTGCTTGGTTGTTTACTGGCAATAGTGGTAAAGGTTTCTTTGCCACCTCCTGCATTTGACAAGTAAATGCCCTGGAAACACAAACCGTAACTGTCTATTTTCCGCTTGTTACAACTTGTAATAAAGTTGTTACATCTTTGCTTAACGTGTTTGACGTATTAGAACGTTGCTATATTGGTTGTTATAACTGGTTAGGTGGTGTTAAAACTTGTTCGAACGTTGTACCAACGTCGTAGTTTTGGTGTGTGTTTGGCGGGTGACCGCAAGATAAGAAAGGGCAGTAAACTTTGTCTTAATATGGGGGATCAGCTTTATTATAATAAAAAGGTTCCTACATAAATATTCTGGAACTTGTTTAACTAACATGGCAGCAAACCCTATTTGAAGAATTTTCCTGAGGGGTGGGGGAGGAGTTATTAATCATTGAACAGCATGTTCCTGCCTCCTAAATGAGATGAATGTGCAGTAATAATACCATGGTGTGGTATGTGATATTACCAGCAAATCCTGAGGAATATTTGTTCCATTAACTGGTTGTATTTTGTTTTAAATTTTTAATTTTTAGATTTTCTTTCTTAGTATTGCTTTTCTACGAAATGCTTTCACTTATTGTTCTTGGAGTCAAAGTATGTTTCAACACCTTGCATTCATTTTGGTATCATTTAGCTTTCGAGAGAACATTTGTAAATTCCAAATTAAAATTTTCATTGTACAAAGTATTCTACATCATTGTCAGTTAGAAAGAACAGCTAATTTGTTTGAGCACACCTTACAGGATATGAACATGAGGGAGTTGGTATGTTTTACAGAAATATAACACAAATTATTTGCAAAATGGATTCGTGTTTTCAATTCTAAACAGATTAGCAGAGGCTAGTGCCCCTCAATGAAGCATTCATCCATTCATTCAGCTTGTGAAACCTTTCTTATACTAGTCCTGATGTTTTGACCTTTGTCCCACCATTACATTATTCCCTGAGCAACTTTTGTGAGGATAATAATGTTGCACTGACTTTCACCAAAAAGATGAGAACTAATTTCATCCACATTGTCTTTTGTTATAGATTGTGGTCATAGCAAAACTATTCCTCGTATAACTCTAGCTGACATCGTTAGCAGTTCTTGAATAAATTTTTGTGGTAGCGTAAAAAAAAATTAGAATTAATATCACCGGTATTATGATGTGATATTTAAACATACTTTTTGCTAATGAGGATTTTTTCATTTACCATAAATGTCTTTTTATGAAGCGTTGTCTTGATGTTTTAATTTAATCTTGAGTCATTTTAAGAGCATCAATTTCAGTTAATTATGTTTGATGCCTTTCTTTTACAGAAAACAGTAGAAAGCCGAAGAGAGAAACGTCGTGAAGAAAGGGAACTAGAAAGAAATGCTCGATTTGGTGAAATTGCTGATTACGACGTTACAAGGCAAGTTTTTTCCTAGTAAAAGTATAATCATATATAGTTTAAACCCTAACCACTGTGATGCGCTGTGTTTATTGGGACATTCCCCCTGTGTGCCGAAAATCGAGTGTTCCAAAAATATTAACACTTTGTCATCTGAATTATCGTCCTAGGATTTTTCATTTTGGTATCAATGTGCTCACAATAGAATTCCCTACAGGAAATATATGCATATAGTCAAAATCCAGGCATATCGCCACACCAAACCGAGAAATTGGCAGCTCATTACCCGTGAGTGCCCAAGAGCAAAAATTGTGTATACAGTACTCTTTTTTTTTTTCACTTTGGTCACCTCAATTCTCATCCTAGGTCTTTCATTTTGGTATCAATGTGTTCGCAATATGTACAAGTATGTACAAGTATATCTTGCCTTTATTGAGGACTCTTGTTGGTGTATGGAAGATGGTGAGGAAAGGGAGTAGGGGGAGAGGTGTTAGTGTTTGGAAGGGGAGTCCCCTTCCATTATAACAGCAGTAATGACATTTCTGGAGTACACTCTTACGTTTTGCAGGCATACCACTAGGACCTGGTTGTGGCTTACTGCTTGCTTGTCTTACTGTTTATAGGCACTTCTTTTTTCCCTATGTTTTAACACTTGTGTGTAGTAGGACATTACATTCTCACTATGATTGATCTCTTGTTTTTCTGCTATCGTCATCCTCACAACTATTTTCTTAGGTTGAATATTACCACTGACTTTCTTGGAATCCATGGTGTGATATATATTAATAACTTTTATGTTCAGAAACCAAAAAAAGCACAAAAAAATAATGAAATTCTTCAGAGAATTCAAGCGCAGTCGTCACTAGGTGGGAGACACTGGTAAACTGAAGCGTGCCATGTGCTCGGTCGGTCTATGCGTGCATCAACAAACTCTAGTACCGAGGCAAACCATGAATACCGAGTCAAATTTTTAGAAGAAATTGAGCTAGAGAACCAACAAATTTGAAAAGGGGAACATTAAAAAACCGAGGTTCCACTGTACTCTTAATTATTATAATAAATAGGTACACCTGTCTTAATTTCCAAAAATGCTTACGTGCATTACAAGCAGCCTAAGGCCTAATAAGTTTTGACATCTGTGAACAATATTTTAACAGTATTGGTTGAGTAGAGGTCCCACCTTCTGCCTTAGTATCCACAAGAACATGTGGTCTTTAGAATGTATCTGATTAAAAAAAGATGAACTGTGATGAGACACTAAACAGGTTTTAACATACCAATTATTATAAAAAAAAAAATCATCCCTAAAGGATGGTCCCAGTAACTGGAACCTCCATATAGCTTTCCTAGCCATAAGGCTGCCACACCAGTTTGGTTTCATTCTGTTAAATGGTATCTGAATATGTAGTGGACATGTGCCCACTAATTTATTTATATGATTGTATGTATTGAGGTATTCTGGTTGTAGGAACCAGGGACACCTGCCTCAGTTGGCTGCAATCAATGTTTGCTGTACTTAGTTTTAAACTCTACATTTTGGGTTATTCCTAGTCACCCATATTTTATAAAAGTTAATGTACAGAACTCTAATATTTGTTTATTTCTTCGTTAATACATCTTATTAATAATCGTTTTAATTCAACAGGGATCACGACCGTGATCGAGAGCGTTATCGTGAGAGTGACCGCGACAGGAGAGAGAGGTATCGGGAGGGTGACAGAGAGAGGCGTCGACGGAGGTCAAGGTCTCGAACACGATCTCGTGAAAGGCGCCGTCGTCGCTCCAGATCCCGTGAGCGTTACTATAGATCCCACTCAAGATCAAGGTCCCGAGACCGCAGGTATATTGTCTGTATTGAAAATGTTGTCGCTAATTTAGCTTACCTCTAGACACTGGATATGAGAAGGTAACAGTAAAATTATCATCAGGGTGTTCAGTAAAAATCTTAAGTTTAGATACATATGCCTGTAGTTTACCAGTCATTTGTGGAGTGAGGGGGCAAATTGAAATTGAATTGAAATTGTTAATTTCAATTTCAGGGTGAAGGGGGTGTTTAAGTCTTTGGCATGTTTTTGGAGCAAGCTGCAGTGGAACTGTTAACTCGACCA
This sequence comes from Procambarus clarkii, assembly GCF_040958095.1. Lineage (NCBI taxonomy): Eukaryota > Metazoa > Arthropoda > Malacostraca > Decapoda > Cambaridae > Procambarus > Procambarus clarkii. The sequence goes on along the minus strand of NC_091221.1, from coordinate 5,484,989 downwards.
GATCCCTGCAATTTGCATCCCTCTAGTTGTCTGCTTACCCATGAAGGTTCATGTAATTGGGTATACATAAATGTTTATAAATATGTTTAGCAATACAGATTAGGTTATGCAGTATTTATGCCCCCAAAAATGTACAAAATTTACAGTTTTGTTTATCCGAGATAATCACCCAGTCTTAATATCAGAGACTGAAGCAATGCTAGTGGATTGAAATCAGTCCTAGTGAAGTGGATTCCTGCTTGAATATAATCAGTTGTCCAGGAAGTTGGTCGCAACTGAATCCGGGACAGACTATCAAAAATGTTACTGGCCGTTATGAGGAACTTGATAAGTCTTACAAAATCGTGAGTGCCTACCTGGAATGAACTAAATAGGGTATACTTTGTTTCATTGGGTATATATCTTGATCCGGTATCCCTCGGATTTTAATTTCTACACTACGTATTATTACTTTGATAATGAAATATTAAAATATTTTTTAGTTAAATACAGCAAGTATAGAATATTTAAATTTTTCAAGTTAGAAAGTGAGCCAGTGAGTTGGGGTTGGTAACATGTTGACAGGTCCCTTTCTGTTCTTGTTAAGCCAGCAATTATTAATTTAAACTAATGGCTGGTTAATTAGTTGGGTTGGCTTGCAGGATAGAAAACAGTAGACAGGATGGATAGTGAACTGAGTAACTGGCTGGCTGACTATAGATAGCAGGCTGGTTAACAAGGGCCCCAGTGACTAGATCTTGCTTCATATACATATGACCCATTCAAACTGGGTTCATGCTACCAGTATAATGCTTCCTAAACAATGTTAAATGCTTGACACATTCCACTGGAAGCTTGCCATGCTTGTAACTGCTCTTTTACAACCTGCTAGTGATGGAGAAGAACATGTGAAGATTATTTGTATTGTGTGCGTGTATGAAGAGAATTGGGTATCATTGTCTGTTATGTATATAAAATTGCATATTCTGTGTACATGTGTTCAGAAAATTTATTTTGGTACACATTTGCATTGTGTACACACTTCGAATCTTCATTCATACAGACTGTACTTAAGTCAAATACATGCAAATGGGATTTTTGAGTAACTGAGGGTAATGCATAGATCCCTGCAATTGATCACCTCGGATAATCAAGTACTTCAATGTATATAGATTTTATGTATCTATTTTTAAGGAGGTAAATACTGCAAGTTGTTAAGAGTATAAATTTTAGAAGGTACATTAAGTTGATACTGGCAAGAGTTTTTGCTTTGCACTTGTAGGGTTACAATCACTTGGCAGTTTTTAATAATTGAATGCAAAAATGGCCTTCTGAAATAAGTTGCTTTAGTGGTCTGTGTAATGTTTTAAGTAAATTTAAGTGATTTATGTTTAATTTTTAAATTTTGATGGAGATTAATTTAGCTACACTCCTCAGGCGTCATTCAAGAAGCAAGGAAAGGTCAAGACGAACTAGAAGGTCTAGGTCGAGAGAGCGTCATACTCGTTCACGTGACAGGTCACCGTCGAGAGAGCGAGCATCAAAAGACAGAACTTCTAAGGACAGAACATCAAAAGACAGAGCATCAAAAGACAGAACTTCTAAAGAGTGTGTGTCACGGGATACAGAAGACAACAGAAAGCCACAGGATCACGTACCGGCAGAAGTACCAGATAGGAGGTAAAAAAAAAATTGTTTTAATCCATAGGAAGTCATCTAGAGATGATTTCAGGGCTTAACGTCACCCGTGGCCCGGTTCCCGACCAGGCCTCCGTTTTGTTACATACCCCCAGGAATCAGGATATTAATAGCTGACAGCAGCCCAGTATGCAAGAAAAAAACAAATTTTTCTAACATTGTTACAATGCATTCCCTGATCGGGGGGGAGGGGGGTGAATTTTTTCAGTAATGTGTGTGTAATGTGATAAATTTATGTAATAAAATATGTGGGCCATCACTATACAGTACTCAAAATATGGTGAGCATATTTGTTACAAATATTATATTCATAGAACAATAAAAGTTTTTTGCTATTACAATATATATATATATATATATATATATATATATATATATATATATATATATATATATATATATATATATATATATATATTATATGTCGTACCTAGTAGCCAGAACACACTTCTCAGCCTACTATGCAAGGCCCGATTTGCCTAATAAGCCTAGTTTTCATGAAATAATTGTTTTTCGACTACCTAACCTACCTAACCTAACCTAACCTAACTTTTTCGGCTACCTAACCCAACCTACCCTATAGAGATCGGTTAGGTTAGGTAGGGTTGGTTAGGTTCGGTCATATATCTACGTTAATTTTAACTCCAATAAAATAAAATTGACCTCATACATAATGAAATGGGTAGCTTTACCATTTCATAAGAAAAAAATTAGAGAAAATATATTAATTCAGGAAAACTTGGCTTATTAGGCAAATCGGGCCTTGCATAGTAGGCTGAGAAGTGAGTTCTGGCTACTAGGTACGACATATATATATATATATATATATATATATATATATATATATATTAATATATACACTATATATATATATATATATATATTAATATATACACTATATATATATATATATATATATATATATATATATATTAATATATATATATATATATATATATATATATACATACACTATATATATATATATATATCTATCTATCTATCTCCATTCATCTTTCCCCCATCCATCTATCCTAATTTATCCATCTATCCCTCTATCTTCATCCATCCATCCACCTATTCCCATCCATCCACATTTTCATGCAACATTTTGAATTGCTAAGCATTTCTGGTGACTGCGATAATCAGCGTTCAGCCTTGTCACGACACATATTTGGCACTAAATTCTAACAGCACACATTGAATATGTAATATTTTTTTCATGGATTTTTTAAGTGCAATGTGTTGGGCTGTCAATAATAAATGTATCCTAGAATATTGGTACACAGATATATTCATGTCACTAATATCTGTTAAGTATTATATTTTTTTGAACAATAAAACATACCGTTATCCTGTTTAATACTTTATAGACACTTTATATATAACTATCTTTATTTTTGTTCACCATAATGAACCATTAAAGTAGTCTGGTGAATCCAAACAACATACCACCACCACACGGCTGGCGGCTGGTGACGCTACCTCACTCGGCAGGGTTCCGCCTCCCACCATACTATGCTCATTGCTAGTTCTTGGCACAATGCTGCTATTATCAGAAACCTGGTCACTAAATCCTGTAAATGAATAATTTTCCACACGTTTGTTTTGTAAAGGAACATGAGCAGTCATTTCAAGATGCTTAGATGTACCAAACAATGGCAGTGTACTGTGGCTAACCGCCTAGTGCAGTTAGCCACAGTACAAATAAGTGTCTTCCCCCCCCCCCCTTGACTAGTGTGAGAGATACAGTATACGTATCTGCTAATATAATTTATAAGTTGTCATTTAAGTGTGTGTACTCACAAATTAGGAGTTAATCTTCCAGAATTGTACCAATATGCAAATTATTTAAGCAAAAATAATGTACAAATTCAGATGTTCCATACCTTACTGATATGCTAATACATCCACAGGCCTACTCCATTGCTAATGGCTACATAATGATAAATGCTAGCAGTTTGAAATAATAATTACATTTTTTTCATCTTATACAGTGTTATAATCTCAAATTTTGTGGATTATTAAGTGTATTCATTTTTTTTTCTTTAGAGACGGCAGTCCAGAGAATGGTGAAATTACAGATGATCGGTCCAGAGATGGCATGGAATAAAATTAGCACGGCAGACTGTGGTACCAACGAATTTGTGTATTCAGACAAACCAGCTACTGAGTGTTTTAGATGTTATTCATCGTTTTCCATATTATTCGTAATTACTTTGTTGACCATTTACATCATATCATATACAATGTTCATCTTCTCTCTCTCTTGTGGCAAGATGCTATGCCATTTACATGACACTTTTTTGTCTCATCTCCATATTACTGTAATTTATAACTTTAGGCAAATTCACATTACCTAAATTATAACAAGATAGTTACTAGTAGTTCTCCAAATTCATTTTTTTTTATCACTAGTTTTCTAAAGACCCAACATAATGCTTGGGGTATGGTGAGGTATGTCTCGTATGCACATTATCAATAAATTGATTTTTTTTACAGTAATATAACTTTTCATCCATAACAAATTATCATTGGCAATGTATATTTCATGTAAATTAATGAATTGATTGCAAATGCATGAATTGCATGTGTAGGCTATCAATTACATTTAAAATCCTTCAAAATAGATAATCTAGTAAATGTGTTTGGCTCGGCATATAGATTATGCAGAGCTACTTGATCTGCATATAGATTATGCAGTGCTACAAGTTATTCTAGGTGAATCTTCATAGAAGATTAATAGTGATGGCCTGAATATGTACAATAGCTAGGAGCAGTAATAATTTTTTTCTGATGCTTGAAGAGGAGAACTAGTTTACAAGTTGTTTTACATGTTAGTGATAGAAACAAAACTGTAACCATTGTGGTTTTGTGGCAAGACTGATAATGCCCAATTTTATGAGGTTTCTGCTGTACACATGTAATTTACTTGAATTAAAAAATTGAAAGTACAATGTCTTTTACTATCAATTGAGCAAAAATCCCATTTGTTCGGTAGTTATACAAATACCAACATAATTTAATGTACGTGTGCTAATGCATAGCGGACAGGTCCACATTGTATTGTTATTTTAGATTGTTACTCTGAACAAAAGTTCAAAGTAGCATGAGCTATGGTGAGCCCGTAGTGGTCTTTCTGGCACAGGAAGAGGGGGCTGTGACTGCTGCCCGTTATATTATATATAGTATATCTCGTGTACAGCGACGCTTCATATACTGAACTGGTTCCTTGAGTAATATACGAAAATAGTGCACATGGTTAAATATCTGTACTATACCCTTGCTCATCGTGTTCTTTGAACACATTAACTATTTCAGTAAATTTTAATGTTCTGATAGATTGTAAGTTTCTGGAAGTATGTAGTAGTTTGAAAATATAAAGTACTGTTATTTTTCGCACCATAGGCATAGAGGAAATTGCATTTCATGTTCAGTCGTCACAATGTGATTGAAGATATAACCAAATTACACATCAGAACGAAGAAACGTCATATCTGTCCATCCTGGATCATTATGAAGTCTTCAAGGCAAATTGTTTACACGATTTTAGGTTTCTGGTGTATCATCAAATTCCCAAATAGTGACTAGCATATACTATCCCTAATGTAATACCAGTGAGATTACATAGCAAAGTCTATTCCTCTATAGGAAATATAGCAATTATTGCAAAGTGATTTTAAAATATTTTAAAGCTAATTCAATGTTTAATTGACCCTGTTCTATCATATTCTAAAGGAAATTAGCCCTACCAACACTTAGCAATTGTATGGCACTAGTTTAGTGTAAAGAACCAAATTTCTAGGATAAATACAAATTTACACAGGAAAGGGTGGCAAAATTAGATGATGCAAGGTAAATTTTGCTAAATCTAGAGCAGTTAAAAACTAATGTATTCACTGTCGAATACATATTACTGGATCGAAAGTAAGTGAATGGTGCGTTCAAAAGTGTCGAGAATTTCTAAGAACTGATTCAAGTCCAGTTCTGCCAAGTGAACAGAACTATCTTAAGATGCCTTGCAAGAATCTACACATTTTACCTTAACCCAAGCCAAAATTTAGTAATAAATCGTATGCATACTTTAAAAATGATAATATAAGTGTTATACTGTACTCTTCCCACCATAAAATGACAGGACTTACAGAATCCAAATATAAAACTTGGTCGATCTCTGTTTAACTGTATGCTTGCCCTTTTGTTATTTTTTGTCCAGTAAAATAGTTACGCGAAAGACAATTTAGATATAAGGACTATCGACAGAACTAAACTTTACAGCTAAACACTTCTTTGAATCAAATAACGAAGTAACAATCATTTATACACAAGATTGGCATTATTCATTCCAAATGGCTTTTTGTACTATATATATATATATATAAACTATTGGCTTTTTACTATTTAAATTCCTACTATAACGAGTTTCTCGTTCAAAATATCTGACGGACTAGAGAGTATTATAGATCATATGAGAATGTGTACGCCATCATATAAGAAAAAAAAGGCTAAAATGTCGAGGTTTCAAAAGCAGGGGCACCTTCAGGCAGGTCAAGTGGGAATCGTGCCAAAATATCCCACCAAAAGTGAGTGTGAAAATGTGGGGGAAAAAAACTGGTCGTCCCTGAGCGGAATAACGGCGGGAGTGAGTGGACAGTCACCGTTGACCGCTGGAGCGGCCTCGCACGCTGTTATCATCATTGTCATCTGCCAGGTTAGGTGTTATGGTTTAGGCATGACAATACACGTGGGTAATAACAGTATTCATTTGGTTCATCGAAGATTCGAACTCTGGCCTCAGAAGTACGCGACTTATTTTTCCAGCCCGTCCTCGACTCCATTACATTCAGCGGTTGCCCTCACAGACGCATTCATAATTTCTTACATGCTGTTCATTCAAAACGTGAATTTTCTCAAATATAAATTAATATTATAATATATTAGCATATTGTGTATATATAGGCATAGGTTAGGTTAGGTGTTTAGGTTCTGTTGGCGATTATTTGTATTTGTAGTACGTGGGCGAAGCATTTACAGCGTTGTGGTTTGAACAAAATTCGTCAGTGAAGCACTTGTTCCGGAAGTGTTCGAACGTCAACAGTTGTAAGTCGTGTGTAAACCGTTTTTCATTCATTAACAGGGGGTTTTGCGGGTTCATGGAATCACTTTTGAGTCTTTGTTTGGAGGACGGGCTTGTTGTTGATGACGGGCTGCGTACTCTTGAGGCCCAAGTTCGAATTCCCGATGATCCAAGTGAATGAGATGACGCAGGATTCTAGGGTCATTGGGGTTGCAATCATCGTGGTTTCTAATCATTAAGTATACATTATACTAATAATTAAAAATTTGTATAAACTTGAGTAGTAACCTATACATCTCAGTGAATATTAGCTACTTTGGTTTCCTGTTTGTATTAAATCTGCTGCTACTGTTTTAACTATGCATTTTGTTTGCTTCTGTGGTTACTGGCTATATCGTGGCTCTGCTCCTGCTGCGTTTACTGTGCTGCTGCTGCTGCTGATGCTGCTGCTACAAGCATGTGAACTGTGTCGTTCTGCTGGCCTTGGCGGTTCTTGACAACCCGGCCTCCTAATAGAATGTCGCTGTAGCAAGTACAAACAATATACTCACTACATTCTCTCATTATCTTAATGGCATAACTAATTAGCATTAACTACACAAGCTATAATCCTATCCCTATTTACAGGTAACATTCTTTCCATCCTGGTTGGAGGAAGCTGAGGTGTATTCACCGAATATAAGCAAGCGAATTGCGAATAGCCGATACACATTGACAGCCCCGCTCCTGTGCCAGGTAAGTCCACTACGGGCTCACCATAACCCGTGCTACTTGGCCCGCTCCTGTGCCAGGTAAGCTACGGGCTCACCATAGCCCGTGGTGAATCTAAAACAACAGAATAGCCGATAGTACAATTTCCAGCCAAGAATGTAACACTCGGCGTATGCAGTTATAATCGTCCCCAAGACGCTACAGCTTCGACACAGAACAGGCAGCAGACTAGGACAGCATCGAGCTACAACGCTCTCCCACATAGAGCTCCACGACTCCGGCCACACTCTTCAGCTCTCTGCTCTGCTCCAGTCTCCGTCCCAACGTCTACGACACTGCTGTATCCAAGACTACTAAATAAATATGAAAACTCACTAAACAGTATCTAATCTACTCAACAATGTAACATAATCGTACGTTACATCGCATTTTAACGCATACTCTACCTAAGGGCAAAAATTATCGTACTAGAAAATAGTAGAGGCTCGCAAAATGTACATCCTGTTTTGGGTTATCTGTTAGGTTCGGATAAGGGCACTTTAGTACGACATTTTCTTGACATTGGGAAAGGTTAGGAGGACGGGCTGTCTTGATTTCCTTGCTGGTAAAATGTATTGAGTATATATGTTACGTTCTGGATTGTATTATCTTGATTTATTCTACCAACACGATATATGATGCTATTGTCGATACTGTTGTATATCATGGCTATTCTTTTCCTACTAAAGGTTTGCCGTTTCTACTGGCGTTCCGAGTGTAGTAATCTACCGGACGTTGTAAATGTTCTTGCCCATCCGCTGTATCTGGTTTGGCGTAATTAATGTCTCGGTTGCAATTTTTAGCATGTTGCAATGGCTATATATGATTTGTTGTATCATCTGTGCTGTTGCTGGTATTGGCAAAGGTGAATATATATATATATATCTCGGTCTCAGCGACCTTATGGTGGTGCTCTTGTGCGGTAGGCACCAGGCTATGGTGAACCACAAACCAGTATTTCCCCATCATCCCACGGCGACTTGATATTACTTCCCACTTTCAGAGTTTGTAAACAGTATCTTTTTGGTATTGTTTACAATACTTTTTTATCCTGTATTCATTGGTGGCGACGCAGGACGTATGTACCGAGTTCGTCCTGTGTGCTGATGACCGCACAAAACGAAGGATGCCACATATGAGTTGTTGTCTTAGATTTAGCTACTCAGAACGAAGTGTCCATGTAGCACAGGCTATGGTGAGCCCGTAAATCACACATGAGTACACCGCATGTTTATATGGGTCCTGTCATGGCACCGCAGGTTTCTTTTGCGTGAACACAACCATTTCGGCTCTCGTACACACGGTAACACGCACAAACATAAAGGTGGTTTTATCAACAGTCTGGCAATTCACGCATATTGCAAATGAAACTCCAACAACACATAATGGTCTTAAAGTAATCTCACAGAGACCCCGGACTATTATAAAGAACTGTAAAGAAAAAAAATGCGAGTTTAACTTGTAACAACTGAAGTTCAAGTGTGTTTATTGAGACAAGAAAGAAATACATCTCAAAGGGATAGAGTGGCTTAGGCTGTTCCTACCCCCCCCCCCAAACAACAGAAGTGATTCACACCAATGGCAGCGTTAGTGTGGGGGGGAAGGTGGGGGCGTTCCTGGCTGTGGGGATGGGAGCCAGGTGTCTTGCCATGGTCTTCCCCGTTCTCCCACGTTTATCTTGGCCATGACGTCACTTGACGTCATGGCAGGAGACATCCGGCTCTCGATCTTTCGTGCACTGATCTCAACATCCGGAAACGCATGAATATTTTCTGAAGTGGGCGTAATTAATAATTACAATAATAATTATTCGTTGTTTCCATAACCAAAATTATTAAGAAAACTAAAACATTTATTAAACTGGCGAATTTAGGACAGTAAACAAATCTTGCGGAATGTTATCCATAGTCTTCAACAGCAGAAGGAAATGTATATGTTTATCTCTCAGAATGTTTGGTAATATGTTTACTGTTTGCGATGTGTATCTATGTATGTATTAACACGATGTACTGAACGGGGTGAGAATAGCTTGAGCTGCCTCATCCCTTTGTGCGTATTTTACCTCAATAAACTTATTTCAATTTCAATTTCTTGGCCAATTGGCTTTCGTACATACCTTTGATATAACTATTTTATTTATTTATTTATATACAAGAAGTTACATTGGGTTTATGAGAGTACATAGCATGATGTGTTTACATTCTTGTAAAGCCTCTAGTACGCACAGCGTTTCGGGGCAGTAAGGATATGAATGTTGAGATAGCATTTACAATGTAGGAAAAGTGTGCGATTACCCGCGCGGTATCTGACATTGAACTTTGATGATATCATTATACCCGAGGATAATATGGCGGGATGATGTATATTAATGCGAGTCCTTCAGATGCAGAGGCCCGTGACTACCCTCCCTCCCCCTCAACTGTATGTTCGTCCCCACTGACCTGCGAAGCACCAGGCAGCTGTTTATAACAATAACAACAGTTGATTGGGAAGTTTTCATGCTTGTAAGCTGTTTAATAAATGTAACCAAAGCCGTCAGAGAAAGAGGAAAGATGTACACGTTCATAAGTATTTGCGTAACTGTTTCGTGAATCTGGGGCCCGATTCACGAAGCAGTTACGCAAGTACTTATAAACGTTTACATCTTTCCTCAATCTTTGACGGCTTTGGTTACATTTATTAAACAGTTTACAAACATGAAAACTTCCCAATCAACTGTTGTTATTGTTATAAACAGCCTCCTGGTGCTTTGGAGCTCATTAACTGTTTAATAATTGTAAACTAAGTCGCTAAAGATTGAGAAAAGATGCACAGGTTCGTAAGTGCTTGCGTAACTTCTTCGTGAATCTGGCATCACAAGAATGAACGCATTGAATGTAGAACGCACCGAAAGAAAAAGTTGCGCAAGGTACCTCCATCCACAACTTCAAGGCCAGATATGACAAAGAACTCAAACGTCAAGAAAGGTTTAAATAAAAGCAACCTGTCTTCCCGCATCACACATCGTATTTTGACATAGAAGTTCCCAACGTTAAAATAAATATATAACCATAGTCTCGGCCAATAATTCCTTCCTGTTTTGGATGAAAATTGATTTGTAACTTTGCTTACCTGGTGTCCATAAGCTGTTATGAATTCTGTATTTATAGTCCATGGAATATGCTGTACATAATATAAGTAAATCGAATGTAAAAACAAAATATGGTAAGTCTTGAAACAACTTGGTACCTCGAAAAGCAATGTTGGAAAGTTTAACAGCCCCCTACCCTTGAAAGTTCAAGTTCAAGTAAGTTTATTGAGAAAATAAAGTACATCTCAAAAGGATAGAGTAGTTTAGGCTATTTCTACCCTCGCCTATGAAAGAGCCTTTTGGCCCCAACTGTATTCAAAATCATAGCGGTTCGCAAAATTTACATGTCCCGTTTTCTATTCGTGTGTCCTCGGCTGGGTTCGGACAATTTAGTACATCATTGTAGTGACGTAGTGAATGCTCCAGAGGACGGACTTACTTATCAGTGACTACAAGGAAGCTAGCAAATGAGCCGAAGAAAGGTAAGGAAATGTACTCAGTACAGGTGGTCAACAATGTATTGAGAGAAGAAGTTGTGGAAGTCACTTCTATTCACAACTTTAAGGCCAGAGTCGACAAAGAAGGTCAAGATATTTAAATTGTCACAAGAAGTGCAAATAGGACTAGTAGCCTAAAGAGCTAAATCTCACTTCCTCGTAGACACTGTTAGATAAACCACTATTTAACCACCTCCGTGTCCTCTGCTATTGCCATAAACATAATTACATTATCAACCACCACCACCACAACCACCACCACCACCACCACCTCTAGCCTCACTCAATAGCGCCGTGACTATTATTTTGCCTAGGGATTTTCCCCTCCTACCTGAGTCCGTTCTCGTTCCTTCAGATATTTCTCAAGATTTCCTAAATGAACCAGAGTACAATATCTTAGTCATACTTTATAAACAGCATAACACACACAGGTTAACTTACGCCAGCTTCTTTGGAGGATGATACACAACGTAAATACATAGGACAAACATGTAAATAAAATGAATAACTTTAATTTGTTGTTAGAGCATTTTGGTCTACCATACAGGATGTATGGTAGACCAGGGTATACCCCCACCTGGTAACACCAGAGTATACCTCGTCTGTAACACCAGGGTATATCCTAAATGGTAACTTCAGAGTATAGCCTAAGTAGCAACACTAGGATACAATCGTCTGGTAAGACCAGTACTGGGGTGTCCGGCTTCAACATGGAATTCTCGTATAGTTAACTACAGAAAATCGAATAGGACGTTTAATCGACAGGCATGGAGAACCAGACGAGACATACTCGTGACGTGCAAGATACACAGTAATAGGAACCAGAGGAGACATGCTAGCGGCATAAAATATGCTCGGTGGTAGGGACAGGCAGTGACAAGGAACCACAAGTGGTGTCTGGAAGCCCAAATGATCCAGACACGATAATTTATTTAGCGTTAGCAGTGGTATGGAAGATGACTCCAGAGTCACCTTCCATACATCTTGTCACCTTCACTCCATATACCATCTTAAGGGTGGTATGGAGTGGAGGGTGACTTCATACTTGGAATGGGATAGTACTGGAGGGTGACTGTTCTGTGCTTGAAGAGGGAAATAATGGATGGTGACTCCATGCTTGGAGGATGAGTCAGACGTGTAGCGTGATGAATGACGTAGGTGGTGACATGGGGGGTGAGGTGAGTGGTGATGTGAATGGGGACGTGGTGGTGACTTGGGGGTGACGTGGGTGGTGACTTGGGGGTGACGTGGGTGGTGACATGAGTGGTGACGTGGTGTATGACATGAGTGGTGACGTGAGTGGTGACGTGAGTGGTGACATGAGTGGTGACGTGAGCTCTCTATTGCAAAACTACCTTGTACAGCCAGGCTTCTTCATCCAATAACCAAGGTCAATGCTAGCAACGCTACGAACCTGGATCTCGCTAGTTTTCTTCCATATATATTGTACTCAACCTTGTGGCTGTAAGATAATTTGTAATATACAAAATTACACTTATTCACAAATATTTTTAGTGAATAATATTTTTGACGGGCTGCACAAACAGCCCGTCCTCTAAACAAAGACCCAAAGTACATTCCATGCACCCGCCAAACCCCCTGTTTATGAATGAAAAACGGTTTACGCACGACTCTCCATTGATGACGTCCGAACACTTCCGGAACAAGTGCTTCGCTGACGACTTTTGTTCGAACTACAACGCTGCAAGCAGCCCGTCCTCCAAACAAAGACCCCAAAGTGATTCCATGAACGAGCAAAACCCCCTGTTTATGAATGAAAAACGGTTTACATACGACTCACAACTGATTTCCTTTGAACACTTCCGGAACAAGTGCTTCACTGACGAATTTGTTCGAACCACAACGCAGTAAATGTTTCACCCACGTTCTACAAATACAAATAATCGCCAACAGAACCTAAACACCTAACCTAACCTATGCCTATACATGCACAATATACTACTATATTATAATATTAATTTATATTAGAGAAAATTCCTGTTTTGAATGAACAGCATGTTAAAATTTATGAATGAGTATATGGGGTCGACCGCTGGATGGAATGGACTTAAGTCGAGAACGGGTTGGCATTGTGTCAGTGGGGATATTATGTTCAGATAGAAAAACACTTGGAAAACGAACCCCCCTCTTTTTCAGACTTTGTGGCAGTCGCTATAGTATCCGGAATAGGCGGGCAGTGTGACTGACCCCAACCGGCCTGTGAAAGTCCCATACCTCTCATGTGTTATCGAGAAAAATTGGATGAGGCTAGTCCCAAGCGAACAGACACATTCGATTTTACAGATATTGTTTTTCGTCATACTTTTGTGCCTGTTGACATAAGCTTGTTGTTTTGTCTCTAGATTAGATGTAAAGATATTTATTAATAAAACCTAGAAGGGGTACCACCTCTGGTGCAAGTGTAGGGACCCATAGCCTCGTAGACGAAATGTATTTGTCCTTCCAGTGAATTCTTTCGGGATAATACTCTGACACTATTGACAGGGCACCTGTTCGGATCTAACATTGATTGTAAAACCGAGACATTAGTGACTGTCGACAGTTAAGGCCAGATTAATAGGCCTTAGAAAGCTTGAACAGCAAAGCAAATTATAATGGAACTACTTATGCCTACTAATTTCTTGAAAAGTTTTTAGCGATGATTGACTTGGATTACATTAGCCAACCTTATCAATTCTTCTCCGCCGAGTAAAAAAGTACCTGTTTCATTCCAGTGATACTCTTGTTTTTATTTTGGGGGGTGAAAATGTATGATTATTAATTCCAGTTTTTTTTTCAGGGATATGCCTGAGCGGGCCTTAAGCCTCTGGCTGGCCCACTAAGTGTTGCTTGTTTCTGTTTTACTTAGGCGGAGTGTGAGTATTTATGACTCGTATGGTCGCTTCAGTAAGATTTTGTCCCATGTGCTGAACAACTTCTTCTGCTCTATTGAATTTAAGTTGAAATCCTAATGGGTTTGTAACTATGCACTGTGTTAGATAATGTTCCAGTGGTCTGTCGGGCATTTCTCCAGTGCTGACATTTCCTCTCATCTTCCGGAACCTGTAAGCCTATTTCCCATGCACATGGGTATCCAAGCCTGATGCGATGTAAGTGTACTTCTGTTGCTCTACTGCTCCCTTTCATCAAACTAAGTGGTTCGTAGTTGGTTGAATTCTTGTACCAACCCGCAGATCCTATCCGTCAACCTGGTATTTTCGGTCAATCCATCTGGCAGTCATTAATTAAACGTAAGATATGAACTAGCAACGCTCGCAACAACTTTGCATCTAGCTGTGTGTCGATCCAGGTACACGAATTGAACTCATTGAACCTGACATTGATAATTATTCTCGTTGATGATGACGTCCTTGGTAAGCTAAAGTGTGAGTAGAGGAAGTGTTCATCCACACACGCATTGCAATCTCCTGTTTAGCCTTATGTCCGCATCATCAATTTCTGAAATTATTCAGAATATTGTTGATGTGATGAATTTTATCGAATGATATTCATCACGTTTTCCAGCATACAACACAAGATTTGTTTTTTTCAAATTTTCATAATCTTCATATTTTTTCAATCGCTGTTATGAAGGACTAGGCTTGTCAAGGAACAGGATGACGAAGCAAAAATAGTTTAAATTAGCAGTGAACACGCATATGTAATGGGAATTCCCATTGTCTGGGGACTTTCCTCAAATTCTGGCCACATGTCCCTCACCGACCTAGTTTTTTTCCTTTTCCTGAAGATCAGTGAACATTCTCAAAGACAAAATTATTATCGGAGTAAAACTTTATGAAAAAAAATGTAGTGAAAATGACAACATTTTGGTAACCGTTTGGTTAACGAATCAAAAAAGCCTATGGCTCCTGTTGCCTATGGCTTCTGTTGACCGTGGGAGAAGACTATCAACAGTTATTCTTCATGGTGTGTTGTTGGTGTGGGTGGTGGACAGCCACATTATGTGACGTATCATGTTGGGGTCCATAAAAAAAAAGTCAGAAACTGTACACGTGTAGTGTTACAAAAAAGAAAAGCCTAGCGAAACTCGAACTCACAAAAACAGGCGAAACTCGAACTCACTAAACCAGTTGAAAACATGAAACTTGTATGTCACAAAATTGGTGGCAGAGAATTGGAGTACGAAGAAATGCCAAAGAAAAGAGAAAACATGATCGCGGCATACAAGATCCTAAAGGGGTATTAAGAAACGGTAGGTAGATATGAGATGTTTAGTGAACGCCACTCCAGAGAGGTCATGGATGGAAGCCAGACATAGATGCGCCAAAGGGATATAGTGAAACATTTCTTTAACCCCAAGATTAGTCAACAAGTTGAATGCAACATAGTGGGAGTTGAGGCTAATACCATAAATAGGTTTAAGAATAGATAAAATAGAAATTGTATGGGTCGAGCACCATTACTTTAGATGAGACAAGACGATCGAATGTCGAGACCCAAGAGCTGACATTCACTCCTGAAGGAACATTGAGGTCAGTACAAAATGCCCAGATTATCATGCCCCCTTACCCATCCCATTATCTATGATACACAAGTATCTTGCTTATATTAACATTTAAAGCGCGTATTATGGTAGAGGACGGAGGCGTGTGCATGGTGGCCGAGCCGGACCCTGGGTTTCCCAGGGCAGTGTATCCTTGGGTCCGCCGCCACACAAACTTTGCCGACATGATGCAGTGTGGCGTCCCCCCTCAACACCTGACGCCCCCACTCTCGCTCTTGGCGTCTCTTCCCTCTCTCAATTTGCTGCGCCGTAAAAAATGTAACTTTTTTTTCCTAATTTAGTACCAAACCACTTGAGGTGGACGGTAAAGCGACGGTCTCACGTCATGCAGGTCAGCGTTCAATTCCCGACCGCTCAAATGGTTGGGCACCATTCCTTTCCCCCGTCCCATCCCGAATCCTTATCCTAACCCCTTCCAAGTGCTATATAGTTGTAAGGACTTGGCGCTTATCTCCCTTCCTAATTTAGTAGTGTGTGTGTGTAATTTCCTAATAGTGCTTGCAGGGACGAGCGCGGTTCCTAGCCTCGCCTTGATAACGTTGTTGCTTTAATAGTTTAATGCAATAACTCAGTTCCCACGTTCTTTTTTTAATTTAAAATCGTTTATCGGGTTAGCTTTAACGACTTGTTCGTCTAAAGTATTCGACTATTTGATGGATTTTAGCTTGAAAAATGATATCTGGCAATCATTTTTCTCTAGTTTCCATGTGTGCTCCTTACTGTTGTTCTTAGCTTATATTAGTTCCCCCTTAGAATCTTATGTCGTTAGCATGTTCCCAATATTCATCTTCTTCACCTGTGTAGTGAGGTCCAGTTTCCTCAACCTTTTATTGTTACTGAAGCCCGTCAGCTGAGAAACAAGCATTCTTTGAATCTCTTCTAGTTTTAACAAGTACATTTTCAGGTGAGGATTTCATGCTGGGGCTGGATGTTCAAGAGTTAGTTGCTCACAGGTTGTGTAGAGGGCCAGGAAGGTCACCTTGTAAAAGTTTTTGAAAGATGTATGGAAGTTGGTCAGTTTGTCATATGCTGCTGATGATAGTCGGCTGAGGTGTGCTCCTTACATTAAATTTGGTTGTTTTCATAATTGTGTGTATATATATGTTGCTCAGCTGTAAATACTCTTTGAAATCTCGGGAATCGTTTCCAGATTTGTCTGTCAATGCTTGTGTACAGTTTGTTGGTCTGTTTTAGACTGACATCTTAGTTCTTTAATGACAATATTTACTAATTAAACATGATTGATTTTATGAGTTTATTTCCGACCCCTCAGTCCGATGCTTACAAGACTTTCTTAGACCTTCAGAGGAAGTTACCAGCAATCTGATAGGTAGAATTTGAGAACCCATCTTGGTCCTGTTCTGTAGAGTGTGAGCGGGGAGGGGCGAGGCCCAGACGTGGTCTGGCCCATATATATATTTTTTTGAGATATATATACAAGAGTTGTTACATTCTTGTACAGCCACTAGTACGCGTAGCGTTTCGGGCAAGTCCTTAATCCTATATTTCCTGGAATATGACCCCCGCGAAGAATCGTTGTTACAACCAAGTAGCCATTTTACTGTTGAGTTAAACAGAGGCTACAGTTAAGGATTTGCACCCAGTAATCCTCCCCGACCTAACCTACACAGGAAGCAACACAGGGACGGTTGATGTAGTCTCCAGTGCAAGTGGTAGTGGAAAGGTCAAGGATATTTATCTAATCTTCCGGATGGTCAGGGTTCGAGGCTAGTTTTGTTAACCAGTTCCTAATGGCGGCTGAGGATATTGAAGATATATGACAACATTCCTTGAGGATCATTGAGGGAGGAGTGTTTAGGTCAAAGGTCAGCCAGAACGTAAAATATTGAACTGTTCTGATCCGGTGCCTTTATGTCTGTCTGTATTGTTTTGTGTGGGGCCAAGTGTCCCCCAAATCTCCTCTCCGGATACTCCAACACTCTCCCTGAAATAATTTACTTTTGTACAAGTAATCTGCATGACAGTGTTCTGAGAGATAATTTCAGTGGCGTATAAAATCGTATATTCAAACTATTTAGAATCCTGTTGTGAAGTGGGCAGTTAGAAGCGAGGGTGAACCCACCGAGCAAGTTAACTTGAGTCTGCATTTGGGAGGAAAAATCCTGATCGTCGTGGTCAGGATGTGATATATCTGGAAATATGAGTCAGAAAGACCTTGGTGGAAAAAAGGTCCCGCTGGTGGAGGAGGCCCCGGAGGAGATGTGGCGGGCTGAGGGATAGGGTTGCATCACTTAACAAGCCCATGCCTCTGGGAGGCAATAGGAAAGAATTAGACACTTGGCATTAGAGAATACGTAGAACATTGCGAACAGTCACAGTATTTACAACACTAAAGAATGCAGCAGAGTTGTCCTAGTATATTGATCTTAAAGAGTGGGGCTCGAACCAGAGAACGTCATAGAATGATCACGTTCAACCACTGCAGAAGGTCGTGATTATGGTGTATTACCTTCCAGATTGACATCATAAGGAGATGTGGGTGAGTACCGGCATCTTAGGGCGAGCAAGACGGAGAAGCGGGGAACCCGCTCTGACCCTCACACATAGAGACCTTTTGTACCCTTTGTTATCAGGTTTTTGCGCTACCGCTCACAGGAGGAGTATGGGGTGCACAGTAAACTGCCGCTCACAGGATGAGTATGGAGTACACAGTAAACTGCCGCTCACAGGATGAGTATAGAAGTGCACAGTAAACTGCCGCTCACAGGATGAGTATGGGGTGCACAGTAAACTGCCGCTCACAGGATGAGTATGGGGTTCACAGTAAACTGCCGCTCACAGGATGAGTATGGGGTGCACAGTAAACTGCCGCTTACAGGATGAGTATGGGGTGCACAGTAAACTGCCGCATCCGGCAGCAACAATCAAGTAAATCATGATTCCTGTAGTTTTGAAGCGTCGAGGTGTTTTGAAGCGTCAAGGCTGTGAAGCTGGTGTTCCAAAGCACCACGGAACTGCCACAGAAATAAAGAATAATGTTAAATGTCTCTGTGTTCAAACTACGCACGAACGAGCACACACACACACAGTTCTCCTACTTGGTGTACATTAACATTCCTAAACACCGCCGTAACAGTCCTCCGCTGCATTACAAATCATTGCTCACCGTAGAATACAAAAAACATTTGCAGTATGGATTTATTTGATACAATTTATAATATTAGCCTGGAAACAACATACAATTTGAAATGTGTCAGAAGCATTTCTAGCATGTAAAAACATTACTAGACATGAAAGCCTCTTCCACTGTATATGAGTATGGTGGGTAGCCTCTTCCACTGTATATGGGTAGCGTCTGTATAATGCTATCGTTTAGAGCTAAGAGAACCATGCTTATCTTTCCATCACCCGTCTTGTAGTGCTGCTTGACCTTCAAACTAAATACATATTACATCTACCAAAACCTTTTTAAAATCTAAAATTGTAAAAACATCAAATGTGGCAATTGTTACGGACGTGTTCAATGTGGATATTCATTAGTATTTAGAGACATTCTGAAGGACAGCTGCAAGTATATTTGTATGCTTCCGAGAACATGCTATTATACCCTAGGGCCTTATAGGAGACAGCTGTCAGTGTAGCATTAATTAGTGCTTACATCAGAAAGGTGCTTTAGCCTAATGATCTCTAACAGAGAATAAATTGTGAGTTAGTGTCACAATTTAGAGAGAATAGGGTACTACCCTCAGGGTATTATACCTGGGCACTATCCCAGGGCACTAGCCTAAGCTTAAGGAACTATGAAACAAACGCTGTCTGACCGAGTCTTCTCCCGCGGTCAGCAGGAGCCTTAGGCTTTGTTGACTCTTGCCTGTCTCAATATATACTGCTTTGATCTTAGCAAGTGTGATATGACTCAGCTTTCTGCAACACTGCTCTCCTGTGGCAATCTCTCCTTATCTATAAGTTGGTTTTTGACCCCAACTAAATTTTGGCATTTAGTCGCCCTCGCTGTTTGCTTTGTTTAGTTTTTCTTTAGCTCGGTTTTTATAGTTTTCCTTTGTCGGTTTCTCCCACCTTCTGCCCCATCTCTCACACCACCTCTTGCCCCACCTCATCACCTATAACATCCTCTCTTCTCACCACCTCTCTTCCCTTGTAACGTTTTCTGACAGATCGAAACGTTGTTACTTTCATTTTCAAACGTGTGGAGTGGAATATATGTTAATCACACTACACATATATATTTGTTCATATACTAATCATTTTCTAATGTTTTGTAGAAATATTTTTTCTGGCACGGCAATTTCAAGGTGAAAGCATTGTTTACCATTCTTGTTTGCAAAGTAACGGCTGAGTTACAGCATGTCGAAGCTTCTAGAATTGTAATTTTAATCTATAACTGACATCGATCAAAGGTCTTCTGTTGTTCCTCGTGAATTACTGATATCAGAATTAGAGAAACTTATCCATATCTATAAGATATCATGTCTGTCCAAAGGATGGAGACCAGACGTTTGGAGCAAGCCTCTCCCCAACGTTGCCAGATGATACGTGAGTGGTATGGGACTGTCACAGGCCGGTCGGGGTCAGCCACAGCGGCTACCTGTAAGAAGGATCATCAAGTACGAATCCCAGCAACTCCTTCAAAGATCGAAATGGTATTTTTCTAAAGTGTTTTTCCAAAAGTTTTTCAGCTGAACATATTATCTCAACTTACACACAGCATTCCACAACGTTTCTTAACTACGTTGTAACAGTGTTGTATCAAATACCAATTGAACAAATAACGTTTTGGTTAGGTTAAGTGTTTACTGTATGTTCTGAGGAAGGGGGGGGGGTTTAGGAGGGGGATGTTGGGGAGAAAGGTTTGGGGGAGGTTTGGGAGGGTGGGGGAAAATGAGGGAGCCGGAGACTGGAAGAGAGGGCAGAGAGAGAGAGAGAGGGGGGAGGGGAAGCGATAGCTGGGTACCTTACCTGGTGGAGATGAAATGTTCGGCGCCGAATCCATAGATTTATCGTTTGTTTACAATATTACAAAATTCAGATACCGAAGTGCAAAATGCGTGTTCTGATGGCTGAGGCGTTCTGGGGCGTCCTAACACTTAAATGGTGCTGCCTTTTGGATTGGGGGCCTGACTGCTGAGTGGACAGCGTTCGGTATTCGTAGTCCTAAGGTTCCGGGTTCGATCTCCGGCGGAGGCGGGAACAAATGGGCAGAGTTTCTTTCACCCTGATGCCTCTGTTTATCTAGCAGTAAATAGGTACCTGGGAGTTAGACAGCTGGTAGGGGCTGCTTCCTGGGGGTGAAGGCCTGGTCGAGGACCGGGCCGCAGGGACGCAAAGCCGTGAAATCATCTCAAGATAACCTCAAGATCAAGAGTTGATTCAGGCATCGCATGGTAACTCATATTTATAAATCTAAATATAAAGTAGTCAAGAGGAAAGCCTCTTAACATGATAGATAACAGAACCCGGATTCACGAAGCAGTTACGCAAGCACTTACGAACGTGTACATCTTTCCTCAATCTTTGACGGCTTTGGTTACATTTATTAAACAGTTTACAAGCATGAAAACTTGCCAATCAACTGTTGTTATTGTCATAAACAGCCTCCTGGTGCTTCGGAGCTCATTAACTGTTTAATAATTGTAAACAAAGCCGCCAAAGATTGAGAAAAGATGGACAGGTTCGTAAGTGCTTGCGTAACTGCTTCGTGAATCTGGCCCCAGAGGTCAGTAAGACTGGACGGCCGCACACGCAGACACCAAGCGAGAGGGGCGGTCAACTAGCCAGCCAGCCAGGCCTTGTTCTATGCTCGCACACGACAAACTTCGCTACACGGAGAGTTGCTCTTTGAGGGAAGACAGTTGACAATGTTTTCTTAGATGGTCTATATATATATTCCAGCACGATACCTGTATAGTTGGAGTTCGAATCTGCGAATATAACAGGTTTATCTTAAACCTGCGCTTCTCGTGGCTCTTCTCTCCCCTCTTTACCCCTCTTCCTCTCATTCCTCCCCCCTTTTCTCTCCCCCTCCGCTTACCTCTCATCTCCCCCTCATCTCTCCTCACCTTCCTCATCAATCTCGGACAGACAGGCATTTCCATTTTTATGCGAGAAAGCTTGAATGGTCCTCAGGCTAATAAGTCATTATATGAACTCTGTGACGGGACCAGGATTCGAACCTGCGTTTACAGGCCTCACGTCATTGGCATAGACGGTGCCCATCAGCAGGCAATCACTGGTGGAGTGATATCAGTACTGTGTATGCCGGTGGGGTGAATCCTGGTAATGCAGGTTCGAATCCTGGTCGGGTCAAAGATTTCTTGGTGTTCCACCCTTTCCCCTTCTTCCCCATGTCCACCCAAACCCTCCCTCCTCCCCATTACCTAAGCCCCACCTTCGTCTCTCCCCCCCCCCCCTCCAGCTTCCCCCTCCTCTCTGTTCTCTCAGAAAATGTATTATATGAAACACTGAAACAAACGTAAGGGTTTCTCAGAAACTATAAGTACTATAACTAAAAACTCTAGGGGGAATTGCGCCATATATTTCACACTTCACTCCATGAAAATCGCTGCAGGGAGTCTCTATACTTTTTAATATTCGTATAGCAGTTAACTTAGGCTGATCGGGATCGGCCTATGTCCGCTCCGTACCCTAGACCATTCACCATGCAAAGTTTGGTGAGGCTAGCCCCAAGCGGCTGGCCTCCATCGTTGAACAGATTGACAAACAGATATTCGCTCATGACTACCATCTCACGATGCAACCCGTCCTCTTAAAATAACGTCGTTTTAAGCCCGTATGCGCTATGCTATGGGCAAAAATGGGCGTAATTTGAAATGAAATCAGCTCACGAAAGTGACGTACTGTCCCGTTTTCTGTTGTGAGTCCTCCGGCTTACTCGGTTAGGTTAGGAGAGGAAACTTTCAATTAAGTGTTTTCATGCCGTTTTGAAACCTAAGGAGAACTTCCTGCCCTCCTAACTTACCAGAGGACCCTTAACTTACTGTTTTGGAAAGGGGAAGGACTATCAGGAGAAAGCACCAAGCCATTATGACTATATATATAGCACTTGGAAGGGATCAGGATAAAGATTTGGGATGAGACGGCTGAAAGGAATGGTACCCAACCACTTGGATGGTCGGGGATTGAACGCCGACCTACATGAAGCGAGACCGTCGCTCTACCGTCCAGCCCAAGTAGCTGGCTTGTTTTGGAAAAACAAAATCCAAAATTTTGTTTCAATTATTTTTCGTTTTCAAATTACGTCCACATTCGGGTTGCACGGCTCACGGGACACACAGTATAACACTAAGCTGGGTTACAGAGCTTTCAGAGGTCACCAGCACTGCCAGACCCTGCTGCAAGAGACGGGTGCAGGCGAGGAGTCACAATAACGTGGCTAAAGTAAGTTGACCAGACCACACACTAGAAGGTCAAGGGACGACGACGACGTTTCGGTCCGTCCTGGACCATTCTCAAGTCGAACCAAACGTCGTCGTCCCTTCACCTTCTAGTGTGTGGTCTGGTCAACAAAGAGACGGGTGCTGGTGGATGGTGCTGGTGGATGGAGGGAGGTCAAGAGGTGTTAAGCCAGATCCGCCAGTTCAAAACCACCCCCAGTACACAAGGAACCAGACCTCGTACCCCCTGTAACTCCCCCTCTTTCTCCAGGAAGCCCACTTCTACAAGTCCAGCTCCAGGATGTTTCGGGGCCAACTCTCTCTACGTTCTTAATCAAATTAAGAATACGGGGACCGCCGCTGAAGGCGCTGGGGAACCTCCCTTGGGGTGTAAATCTGAGGAGCAGCGAGCATTGTTAGAGTATTGTATTTTTTTTAGAACACATACACACAGGCAGGCGATGAGTCACAATAACGTGGCTAAAGTAAAGTGTCGTCCCTTCACCTTCTAGTGTGTGGTCTGGTCAACATACACACAGCATCGCTCCTGTGCCAAGTAAGTTACGGGCTCACCATAGCCCGTGCTACTTGGAACTTGTTCCGAGTAGATGAATCTATAACAACAACAACATCGAGTATTGTTAGTCTCCTTCACACACTCCGCTTCTGGGGGAGGGAATTATTAGGGGAAAAGCGCCAAGCCATTACGACTATATAACACTGGGAAGGGATCAGGATAAGGGTTTGGGATGGGACGGGGGAAAGGAATGGTGGCCAATCACTTGGACGGTCGGGGGATTGAACGCCGACCTGCATGAAGCGAGAACGTCGCTCTACCATCCATCCCAAGTGGTTGGACCATCTTGTGGGGAACAAGAGAAGAGAATTAATCGATATATAAACTCGTTAAACAGAAGTAATATAAACGGAAAATCAGGAATATTTTAGTTAATTCTAATGAAAACAGATTGATTTTTAACATTTGTATTTAAAAACAACATTTTCATATAACTTTTTAATGATTTAAGTTCCAGGAAACCTCGTTTATGATTTGAAGTAACAGCTGACGTCGCAAGAAAACGGAAAGAAAATCATTACAAATTTTCATCACGTGAAAAGCGTTTTTCGTTGACATTCTTGAGCACGAGGGTAACACCGACATTTATCTTCACCGCAGAGATTACACCGCAGGAAGTGGCAGATTACACACTTCCAATTTACAGTAAGAAACAAATTAAAGATAACCAAGGTTCGTCTTAAGTACAACGCCTTAAACACAGACCGATACACTGCTCACAAGACACTTTCTTAAAGCCAGCCACACCGGATTGATTGTTTGATTGATAAAGATTAAGCCACCCAAAAGATGCATCAGCCCCGATCCTGTGCCAGGTGAGTCCACTACGGGCTCGCCATAGCCCGTGCTACTTAGAACTTTTTGTTCCCAGTAGCTGAATCTTAAACAACAACAACAACAACAACCAAAAGGTGGCACGGGCATGAATAGCCCGTAAGTGGTGGCCCTTTTGAGCCATTACCAGTATCAAGAGCTGATACTGGAGATCTGTGGAGGTGCGACTGCACCCTGCGTGACGGGAGATGTCTCCCGTCGCAACACAGGAATGATGACTGATTGATAAAGATTAAGCTACCCAAGAGGTGGCACGGGCATGAATAGCCCGTAAAACACCGGAAGTGCAGATGTCTTGACGATAAGTGACGACAAACATGTGATCGAGCGGGTGATGGCCGTATTCAACTTGGCCTCTGCCCTTCACACCCTGATAGTTCCCATATTCCTTGCACTCATATGTGTAAGAGGATACTTTTGTAGGGTATTAAAAGTATCAACACAAGACAGAACACGAAACAATGGTTATTGGATAAGTTTAGATTTAGGAAAGACTTTGGTAAATACTGGTTCGGTAACAGGGTTGTTGATTTGTGGAACCAATAGCCGCGTAACGTGGTGGAGGTGGTGTCCCTCGATTGTTTCAAGCGCGGGTTGGACATGTATATGAGTGGGATTGGGTAGTTATAAATAGGAGCTGCCTCGTATGGGCCAATAGGCCTTCTTCAGTTGCCTTTGTTCTTATGTTCTTATGTTCTTATGTTCTATCTAAATGCTACTGTTGCTTGACTTAGCCTTGGGGGAGCCGGTCGGCCGAGCGGACAGCACACTGGACTTGTGATCCTGTGGTCCCGGGTTCGATCCCAGGCACCGGCGAGAAACAATGGGCAAAGTTTCTTTCACCCTATGCCCCTGTTACCTAGCAGTAAAATAGGTACCTGGGTGTTAGTCAGCTGTCACGGGCTGCTTCCTGGGGGTGGAGGCCTGGTTGAGGACCGGGCCGCGGGGACACTAAAGCCCCGAAATCATCTCAAGATACCCTCAAGAAGCTTCGACTATACATATCTCTGAGTATGTACACAACGTAAGGTCTGCCAGGAACCTCTTCGCCGCCTCCATCACTCAGGAAATCTGAACAAATTCAGGAATTTAAAGATAACTCAATATTGTTCAAAAATTGTCTAAATATGTCATTCAAAATTACATAACACCAAAAAATCTTTGCCATATATCGTAAGTTTGCCAACTACAGGTAGTGCCAGTACCTGGCTGATACCCCTCCCCCTACGAGGATGGGTGTGGTATATAATAGGCCAATATAAGCTGCTTATAGGCGAGCAAGGCACCGCTCCAGTGCCAGGTAAGTCCGCTACGGGCTCACCATAGCCCGTGCTACATGGACACCGTTCTGAGTAACTAAATCTGAAACAACAACAGCTGCAACAACAATAACAATATTATGGGCTCACTATAGCCCGCGTTACATGGAAATTTTGCAGGCGATGAGTCACAATAACGGGGCTGAAGTATGTTGACCAGACCACACACTAGAAATTGAAGGGACGACGACGTTTCGGTCCGTCCTGGACCATTCTCAAGTCGATTGTGATGAGGAGGTAGGGACAGGCAATAAATAGGCAAGAGAGAGCTGAGGAGGAAAGTCAGGTGTAGGGGATAGTAGTAAATTATTAAGTAGTAAATAGTAAATTATAGATAGTAGTAAATTAAGTAGTAGATAGTAGTAGTCGTCCCTTCAATTTCTAGTGTGTGGTCTGGTCAACATGGAAATTTTGTTTCAGTAGCTGAATCTAAAACAACAACGACAACAACAGCTGTAGATAACCAGTTCATCACACATGTGAAGAACACTGGCCGGGGTTACCCAGTTTGTGAACCCATTACGCCATTGCAACATTTCCGTCACGGCCCGAAGGATGGACAGTAGGTCCCGCACGCTAAACAAATTAGACGAAAGCTAACACGGGATGTTTGGACACAGTGAGTAAGGTCCAGCGTCGCTGGCTGGGTCACCCCGAGCTTCCGGCTCCATCACACAATTCTCTCCCTTATTTTAAAAGCAAAGACGAAGATAATCATTTGATTGCTTCTTAATTACAATTAGTACTTAACTTATAGCTATATTGATATTACAGTTTTATAAAACTAATAAAACAAAACTAAAATATATCAATAAATTGTAAAGTAACTCAGGATATTTTCCAATTTTGTATAAAATCTCTATTGTTTAATAAAACTGAAAAAGAAAATCCTAATATTTAGAACTTGTGTATAAATCTGAACTTGAAAACTTCATCCTAAAATTCTGAGTGTCTTAACAGAAAAGGAGGAGAATAAATGGGGAGGTAAATGTAACAGCCCCATAAGTGCAATTATGTATGACAGTAAGGAAATGTACTTATTACACTTAGTATTAAATCATACTGTCAATTCGGAGGATGGGTTGCACTACCTACATAGTTTTCCCGGCTTGGTGCCCTCTTGTGAAAATTACTTACTCTCTCTCTAGGGGAAAAAATGGTTCCTGGAGATGGCTGTAGGAACCGTAGTCAACCTTCCCGGCGTCTCCACTCTCGTGCGGATGCGGGGATCTGCCATGGGTAACAAGGTGTCGAGGGTGAAAGACGCTAGTTCCAACCTTTTCCTTCTCTGTGACGTCAGTGCTGGAAGAAAACGGAACACCTATTTTTCTTCTTACAATTAATTTATTGTATCTGTGTCTAGCGTCAAAGTATTGAATTCCAAATTCAATAACAAGAAAGTTTAGCCAATTTTCCGCATTTTGTTAACACAATGTTAACAAAAGTGCATGCAGGTAGTTGTTAGCTGTGCGCCCCATCTCACTCGCTGCCTTTGCTGTACTTAGCAAATTGAAATAGATGAACCTAGTTCATAGTAAATGTAAATTGTTGAGCTTAGAGGCTATTGTGGTCCAGTTCTTGAAGCAATTTTTGAGCTTGTGTGCCTCTGTAGACCCTTTCACTACTACTTACAAGATGGGAAGCATAATAAATGAACTAAACTAAATATTGACATAATTATCAAATATATTTTCACCAGTCTCCTATCCTTTGGGCGGCGTGTTGCAATATTTGTGCTTCATATTTTACCCGTTGGGTTAGTTTTCCCGGGAGCGTGACTCACCGCGAGTCCCTCTTACCGCGAATCTCACTCACCGCGAGTCCCACTCACCGCGAGTCCCACTCACCGTGAGCGTGACCCACAACTACTGGCAGGGTTATTCATTCTGTCACGCCAACGCGCCCCTCGGACTCCCTTCACTGCTTCATATGAGCAGGTCCTCAAACAATTAACAGTGACCAACCACATGCAGGCGATGAGTCACAATAACGTGGCTGAAGCATGTTGACCAGACCACACACTAGAAACTGAAGGGACGACCACGTTTCGGTCCGTCCTGGACCATTCTCAAGTCGACTGAGAATGGTCCAGGACGGACCGAAACGTCGTCGTCCCTACACCTTCTAGTGTGTGGTCTGGTCAACATTGACCAACCATAGGTTAACGCTATCTACAGCGGGTGGACCTTTTTTAATAATCTATATTTGAGAAAGTGTTTTCCCTAACACAAACCACGTGGGATTCACTATACCGTACTGCACATATGTTTATAATATCTTAGATGAATATAGTCGCCTGTCTCTAGTCCATAGTCTAGACTAGACTAACAGTCTACTAGGACTCTAGGCGGTGTCCTGCCTGTATGTCCTCAGCTCAGCTATCGTATCCAGCCAGATACCAGATAACGAGCCTGTGAGTATTTGAATCAAGGCGAATTCCTACTGCTGCAGATTCTCTCCTTCGACCACGTTCTTTTCGTACATAATGGTTGAGGTTGTCGGTTACAACAGCATCATATAAGCCTTCGTTGTCAATGACTTGTTCTTCTGACTTTCTTTCCTCAGTCGACTTTGTCATGGGGCTGAATCATTATCAACTTGTGAGGCTGCTAGGGTGCTAGGAGCAGGGACCTCTAGGAGCAGGGACGTCCACCTCAGGTGTTCCCGGGCGGCTGCAGGACCCTGGGGGTGTCGACACTCACCTGAGGCGTCCCCCTGGTCATTGGAGGACCCTGGGGGGTGTCGACACTCACCTGAGGCGTCCCCCTGGCCATTGGAGGACCCTGGGGGTGTCGACACTCACCTGAGGCGTCCCCCTGGTCATTGGAGGACCCTGGGGGGTGTCGACACTCACCTGAGGCGTCCCCCTGGCCATTGGAGGACCCTGGGGGGTGTCGACACTCACCTGAGGCGTCCCCCTGGCCATTGGAGGACCCTGGGGGTGTCGACACTCACCTGAGGCGTCCCTCTGGCCATTGGAGGACCCTGGGGGTGTCGACACTCACCTGAGGCGTCCCCCTGGCCATTGGAGGACCCTGGGGGGTGTCGACACTCACCTGAGGCGTCCCCCTGGCCATTGGAGGACCCTGGGGGGTGTCGACACTCACCTGAGGCGTCCCCCTGGCCATTGCAGGACCCTGGGGGTGTCGACACTCACCTGAGGTGTCCCCCTGGCCATTGGAGGACCCTGGGGGGTGTCGACACTCACCTGAGGCGTCCCCCTGGCCATTGGAGGACCCTGGGGGGTGTCGACACTCACCTGAGGCGTCCCCCTGGCCATTGGAGGACCCTGGGGGGTGTCGACACTCACCTGAGGCGTCCCCCTGGCCATTGCAGGACCCTGGGGGGCGTCGACACTCACCTGAGGCGTCCCCCTGGCCATTGCAGGACCCTGGGGGGTGTCGACACTCACCTGAGGCGTCCCACTGGCCATTGCAGGACCCTGGGGGGCGTCGACACTCACCTGAGGCGTTCCCTGTCGGCGTAGGAATATCACAAGAACAAAATTCTGAATTCTTTCTAATTTTTATTTTCACGAGAGAGAGAATGGATATTTGTGAAGCTCGGGTCGAGTGGTACCCGCGTTCGTGCGTGATACGTCCGCTTCTGTTGACTGGGATTGACTGGGCTCTGTGTTCCCCAGACGCATCTTACGGATGGTTGTACATACGTAACATATTAGTACAGGTTCTATGTACTAAACATTATTTTCAGTCAATTTACTCAATGCGATTATTGCAGTCTGGTTAGGTCTTTCATAATCCAGCTTACCTGGGCCCGCATCTTGCAAGATCGCCTTGTTCAGACGTAACTTGTTACCGAGGGGCGGGCGGTGGTTCCCCCTGCGGGATCCTAACCTGTGCTGGTGTAACCTGCAGTCACTTTTTTTTTACCCCTCGAGGTGGAGTCCCGGCCTCCTGAAGGTTCAGATCCTGTTTACCAGGAGCTGGTGGCTTCAGCGCTGGCAGGAAGCTGTCTGTACTCGTCATGGGGTATGATGACTCTGACTTTAACAGGATTTAACAAAAATAAAAAATACATTTCTCTATGTGAGTAATTCTTTAATCGAATAACCAGCTTATGAAATTCCAGCTATCTCTGCTGACTAAGGGGTTCATTCTTGTAGCTGTGTTAGTAGGAATAACAGCAGCTGTAGTGGTAGCAGGTGTAGTAGTAGCAGATGTAGTGTAGCAGCAGGTGTGGTAGTAGCAGGTGTGTACAAATAATGTTGGCATACCGTAGTGCGCCAGACTGTAAACTGACCCCATACCTCAGACTGTAGTGACCCCAGACCTAAGGCTGCAGTGACCCCAGACCCCAGACTGTAGTGACCCCGGACGCCAGGCTGTAGCAGCTTACAACAGTTGGTTATGCCGGATGGTCCTGAAACGTTTGGGGCAGCTTACAACTTCCAAACCCAATTAACACATTACCAATCTCAGCTGGAGAAGGATTTTTTTATTATTATTATTTTCTACCACAGACGTGGCCAGACATTTACAATGCTAACCAGCATATATACATTTTCTTCTGTCCTCCATGGACAGGGTTAGAGATGTGTTAAACATATAGTTCAGGGGTTTATTGAACACTCAACCACAGTAGGTGATTCGGTGCTTTTAAAATGCTAAGCTAACCTACATACGTAAATACATAGATACACAGATTTACGTATGCCCTACATAAAGTGTTTGATGTGTCTTTTACATAGTGTCATTAATGTACATTTACAAAGGTGAAATGTAATTCTGATCAGCTTCTATATATACTTTATACCCATACATATACATATACATACATATATACACATACATGCATTCACATACATTTGTCTCATTTACCCTGACAGGGTGAGATAGCTGATAAAGAAACTAGTGTGCAATTAAGCACTTAATCACTGAAGGTGATGAAAGTGCTTTTACAAGCTCAGGTTATATAGTTGCATCATATATATACATTGTATAATTGATATATTTCATGGTCAATCTTGGATACAAGTCCAATATATCATCAAGTGTTCCAGTACTCGTGTAGTAACTACACAGTTCAGCATACCTTAGCCCAGGAGGGCGAAAGTCAGTCAATATGGGACATTCTACAATATAATGTTCAAGAGTGATGGGTGAATCCAGTGAGGCGAGTCCTGCAGCGGGGTTCGAATCCTAATGGGGTCGTAGATATCTTAGTGATAGTTTTATCCATTTATTTACATATTATGTCGCCCGGGTTATCGTAGAGGTAATTAGTGTTGTCACCAATTAAGCTTTCAAATATAATCTACATATTTTTACAACGTGAGTTTTTTCAACACCTGATTTTTTTATGATAAGAATAGTGCGTTTATTGAGCGGTAGAGCGACGATCTCGCTTCATGCAGGTCAGGGTTCAATCCCCTACTGTTCACAAGTGGTTGGGCACCATTCCCTCCCCTCCTCTACCTCAGCTGATCACCACCTTTATATAATATATAAAATATATATTATAGACACTGTGCGAGTTGTGTGACGTCACTTACGTAATGCGGTTGCATTCTGCAATTTTGTTGACACTTGGGGTTAGTTTGTTGACACTTGGGCTTAATTTGTTGACACTTGGACTTAGTTTGTTGACACTTGGACTTGGGGCGATTATCTGGGGTAGACTTGTGACTTCTGTTAGTAGGCTTAGAACTTTCTCTTCCCATACTTTACGTTAAGCCTTATACCCATAATCCCTCAATGGGTTAACCAATTACTGCTGATTGAACAGTTTAAGATGGGTGCCCAGTCAATCCTCCCTACCCAGGACTCGAACCCAGACGAAATCGCTTGCAAGACGTGTGGCGATTGTGCTACTCCAACGCCACCAGGAATACCAACCTCTTGAACTGGTTGGTACAACGCGGCGGCCTCGCATTTTGTACGTCGGCCACGTTCGATCCCCGATGGTTCAAGTGGCTGGGCACCGTTCCTTTCCTCCGTCCAATCACAGCTTCTTGTCCTCATATTTCTCCCCAGTGGTATATGGTCACGCTGGCTTAGTGATAATAATCTCTCCTGATATTTAACTTGCGCCACTAGCGTAAGGCATAAACAATTGTTCTTTGTTTGTGGCAGGAAAAGTAGATGTTTATCTCTCAGAATGTTTGGTAATATGTTTATTGTTTGTGATGTGTGTCTATGTATGTATTAACACGATGTACTGAACGGGGTGAGAATAGCTTGAGCTACCTCATCCCTTTGTGTGTATTTTACCTCAATAAACTTATTTCAATTTAAATTTGTTTGTGGCGTTATATTATCTCTGTGACGCGGACGTTTGAGCGCACAACCACGCGCCAGTGTTGCCAGATTGGGCTACAAATAGCGAATTGGGCTACTTTTGAGAGTCCCGCGCTCCCAAATTTTTAATTTCGCTTCTTGCTACTTTTTGGGCTAATTTAAAAGCAATTTGTGCTAATTTGGGCTATTAATGTTAAGAATATACGATTGCGAGTTACATGAAAGTAACTAAGCTATAAATAATTGTAATTAATAATAATTGTAAATATAAATTCATACTAAATAATATTATTTAATAAATTAGTCCCAATTCAATGCAGAGTTTTCTTCCAAGCACAGAAACTTGTAAATATAAATACAAGATAATAGATAGATCGATAAATAAATAGACAACTTTCAAATATTGCACCAAGTAATGGCGAGAGGAAAAAAACTAGACAGTATACATTACATTTGAAATTAATAATGGATGAATGGTAATAAATTGGTGTATGTCTGTATGTATACCAGACAAAGTCCATTTAATGACAGAATTTAACCATTTTTGTTTTATATCTCATATTATTAATTATAACAGTAATCGAAAAAAGTCATAGTTTGTATATACAAGAGATGAAAGAGAGAGCCATGAGCTAGAGCGATGTGCTGAGTCCATAAGGAGGCCGAGCTTCCAGAAATACCTTCCTGTGATTGGCTGTTGCGGGGAATACCAACACTCTTTTATGAATAAAATTTTAACTAATAAATAGGTCCTTGTGCACAACAACAAGGTTGTTGTGAAAAAAAAAACAATTTCTGTTTTGCACCTGACAGAAATCTCCATCTAACTGAATAATTTACTCGAATAAGAGGGCAGAGCAGCGTATCATTATTTGTGTCAAGGCAACCCCCAATAATAACGTCACAAGTCAGGTAGCCAACCCATGTTTCTGTAACACCCGTTACATCCTGCAGTATTTAATTATCACTACATTGATACTTTTAAATACTTAACATTTCAGTTTTTAGGTAGATTAAAGTTAAAGCAGAATGTTATAAGCAAGGATGGTGTGCTGAATAAAGATGATTTACTAAGTGGATGGAGCCTTTAGCTGATCCCTTCCTGTGATTGGCTGTTGCGGGGATTGCCAACGCTTATATGATTCAAATGCAAAATAAGAAATACATCCTTTTGCTCTATAACCTTGTTGTTGTACAAAAGAACAACAATTTCTGTTTTATACAACACAAATTTCCATCTAACTGAATAATGTAGAGCAATAAGAGGGCGGAGGCATTGTATCGCCGATATTATTTGTGTGAGGCAACACCCACTGATGACGTCACAAGTCAGGTAGCCAGCCCATGTTTCTGTAACACCCGTTACATCCTGCAGTATTTAATTATCACTATATTAATACTTTTAAATACTTAACATTTCACTTTTTAGGTAGATTAAAGTTGAAGCAGAATGTCATAAGCAAGGATGGTGTGCTGAATAAAGATGATTTATTAAGTGGATGGAGCCTTTAGCTGATCCCTTCCTGTGATTGGCTGTTGTGTGAATGTCAACAAAGAGTCTCTACCAATAATATGCCATTTATTATGCACACCATACCATCTGTGGGCGGAGCTTGGAACCTCCTACCCGAGCACAACAACCCGCCTTATGGGTTGCTGTTTGGCTATTTGTAGTGCGTTGGAAAAAAACTAGATGGCGTTAGTGGTATTTTGCAGGGTAATTTGTTATAAGTGTAATTTGATGTCAACAGATGGCGTAAGCTGTATCTTATGGCCACTATTGACCAGCCAGTTGATAGTGTTCTCTTCTGCCGACAGATGGCATCAGCTCTGTTATTATTACTTCCGAATTCCCTTTAAACACTGATCTACAAATCCCTTGGTTTATGATAAGGTTTTATACCATTTATGATAAGTATTAGATAACTGGAGTTCTGCAATTACTTTTATTTATCAACTGTTGAGGATATCATCATATAACGTCTGGTTAGGACGTACTGCTCTCGATTGATGAAGATTAAGCCACCCAAGAGGTGGCACGGGCATGAGTAACCCGTAAATACTGCTCTCGTAATATTATTCAGGGGGGTGGGGGGAACTATCAAGTGAAAGCGCCAAACCATTACAACTATATAGCACTCGGAAGGGATCACGATAAGGATTTGGGATGGAACGGGGGAAAGGAATAGTGCCCAACCTCTTGAACGGTCGGGGATTGAACGCGGACCTGTAGGAAACGAGATCGTCGCTCTACCGTCCAGCCCAAGTGGTTAAGCGTAATATTATTAAAACAACAATTTATGCATATAATAGCAGCATGTCACACTAAAAATACTTGGATATATTGAAATTTGGTAGTGAATTCCAATCTAGGAATCTCCTATGACTGAACTGTACTTTTTAATCATTTTTATGTACTTACTACTTATTATTAAATTATTAAGTACTTACTATAATAATTTAATGAATTATTTTATTTAATATTTAAATTAAATGATAAAATATTAGGTAATACTAAATCATTTTGTAGGGGGACAGGCAGCCAATGTATATATACATGTTAGGCTTATACCAAGGTGCCACAAAGGTGCCACAAAGGTGCCAAATTAAAGACTGGGAGCTGCCGGGGCGGGCCCAAGGGCTGCTGGCGGCCCTGGCCAGGCTGAACTTCCGCGCTCTTATAATCACCATTGTTTAATAATCTTCACAGGGAGAAACAACTGTAAATATAGGAATAGTTTATTACAACATACACGGTAAAGAAAACAGCTCGGAAACTAAGGAAATAAAGCTCCCGAAAAAATATTAAAGTCCACTTCAAGTTCAAGTATGTTTATTGAGACAATAAAAAAATACATCTCAAAGGGATAGAGTAGCTTAGGCTATTTCTACCCCCCCCCCCTTCCCCCTCTACTTCAAGTCCCTCAAGGGGCGCACAAATTCAGTGAATACAAATACACAAATCACAATACAAGAATCCCATTTAACATAGCAGGTTAAAATAGGAAGCACAGCATATAAGTGTTACAAGTGAGTTACAAGTTACAAGGGAACAAGTGAGAAGGCGGTGGAGGCCAAAACCGGAATTGCACACTGATTTTAATGCAGATATGTCGTGATTATCATAATATAAAGATGTTAAGGCACGAAAACCTTTTTATTCGTTAAATTTTATAAGGCAATTAAAAGAACCTAACTCACAGCCCCTCTGTTCAAGTCCCTCAACATGCTAAACATATACTCACTCTACACATTCTCGTGTGCTATCTGTATGTACAAAACCCTTGTTCCTAAATGCTAATCTTGATCTGAAACTTTTCCTTGATAGGCGTAATAGAACCCATGAGTACCACACCAGAAATAAATATTTATTTGATATCCCCAGAGTCAGGCTAAATCTGTGTAAACATTCCATGCAAATTAAAGGGGCCCAGTCTTTGGAACTCACTCCCTGATGAATTAAAAAATTGTCCAACCTCTGCCCTGTTTAAAAGTAAACCAAAAAGTACCTAATTTTATCCTCATAGTTTCCTCACACTTTTGCTTAGTTTGTTGACACTTTGGCTTAGTTTGTTGACACTTGGGGTTAGTTTGTTGACACTTGGGCTTAGTTTGTTGACACTCTGGGTTAGTTTGTTGACACTTGGGGTTAGTTTGTTGATACTTGGACTTAGTTTGTTGACACTTGGACTTAGGACAATTATCTGGGGTGGACTTGTGAGTTGTGACTCCTATTAGTAGGCTTAGAACTTTCTCTTCCCATACTTTACGTTAAGCCTTATACCCACAATCCCTCAATGGGTTAACCAATTACTGCTGATTGAACAGTTTAAGATGGGCGCTCAGTCAATCCTCCCTACCCAGGACTCGAACCCAGACGAAATCGCTTGCAAGACGTGTAGCGATTGTGCTACTCCTACGCCACCAGGAATACCAACCTCTTGAACTGGTTGGTACAACGCGGCGGCCTCGCATTTTGTACGTCGGCCGCGTTCGATCCCCGATGGTTCAAGTGGCTGGGCACCGTTCCTTTCCTCCGTCCAATCACAGCTTCTTGTCCTCATATTTCTCCCCAGTGATATATGGTCACGCTGGCTTAGTGATAATAATCTCTCCTGATATTTACCTTACGCCACCAGCGTAAGGCATAAACAATTGTTCTTTGTAGCGTTATATTATCTCCGTGACTCGGACGTTTGAGCGCACTGATGTAACCACGCGCACGCATTCTTGGGGCGCTGTTGGCGCACTCCGGAATGACCATTGGTCGGTCTTGGGGGAATATTGACCGAATAGTTTGGTTAAATAAACTCCAGAGATACTTATAACCCAAGCAGGAGTAACATCCAGGAGCCTGATGATTTAATTTTAGTCATTTATATATATATATGAGGCTCTCCATGAATGGTTTTGTAACGATAGATTCATTGGAATTGTAGATTTAACTTTACTTTGTATCTATAATATTTTATTGAAGCTCTTGATCTAAAATTTATTACAATTTGTCGAGTTATCAAATGTTAGTTGTGTACAACTTGTCGGTACAAGGTCATCACTGACTAGTTGTAATTTTACCCCACTTTTCTTGTAATGATACCAGCACAATCGCTGACAATTTGTCGGTCAGGTCAAAGGCCACAGGTCACTGAGTAACCGTGAGAAAGGCATCCTTGTCAGGTCACCTTCACGGATCACAAAAGGTGCTTGCATAAAGTTATATCGTATAATACATTTCCTGCAAGTTGGGTAACATATTGCATAACCAAGGGGGACTCGACTCCCTTGTCAGAGGACGAGAGAGACGGGGGATGAGCCTAGGATCAAGTGAAAGTTTCACTCGCTGTCTGCCCTAACTCTCTCCTTGCTAGCCTCCAACACCGCCAAGCGATTCAGTTCTCCTCGCTCTCTGCCAAACAGATTATACATTACAATTTAGAAATGTCTTGTATCGAACAAAAATAAGAACAAGTAGATTATACGGGACGTGCAGAATTTGAGAAACGCTTGACGCGCCTGGCGGTCGCGGAGCGCAGCGAGCCGCTGTGGCGTGACTATTATTCTGACAGGGAATTCCCCCTTCAGCAGTCCCAGCCGCATGGACTTCCCCGACGATATACAGCCAAAGCAGCAAGACGTAGTCATCTCCAGAGTGTCGTTAGGTTGTGATCTCGTCAGAGAAGGTGTTGTGAGTGCACAGAACCGGGCAAAGGTTGTAATTCTGTGATGGTGAGAGGTGAGAGGTGAGTCAGTGCTCCCAGAAGGAGCGTGCATATACCCAGGTCACACTGGCTACTCCTCTTCCGGGTAGATGTAGGGTCTCCAGTGTGCCTGGTGGTCAGTAGTGTGAAGTGTGTCAGTCCCGTGTGAAGTGATTGATTTATATCATATATTTATGACGTCAGTCATCACAGACTTTATTCAGAGTGAAAGCGGCCCCGACCTAGATTTTTGGCGGTGATTGCTCGATATCTGGATACCATTAAGGTGAATTAAATATTAAATAGCAGAACATAGCGTCTCTACAACGTCATAAACCCATTTCATACGCGTGTTTATGAAGTGGGAATTAGCGACGGCACTTAAGTTTCAGACCAGAAATGGGAATGAATTAAGCCATATAGTGCCAGACACTGATCTGTCGCTCTGTTTCCTGATGAACACTAAAGTGTGTGCGTGTATCGATTCCTGTAACTTTTATTTTATGTTTTGCGGTTATTAATATTATTAAGTGAGTGACATTTGTCTTGACAGATGTTTAAGCTTTGAAGGCGTCGAGCCTGGGGTCACAACGCCCGCATACAGTATTCAGTCTGTACAAATTGGTTACGTGCTCTTCGATCCCTAATGTTGTCAACATAATATCAACACCTGGTGGACAGGTTGCTTTATCAGTGATCTTTAATGTTAACAGAAAGCTTCAACAATTATATCATTTGTAATTCTGGTTTTCGATAATGGAACAGCTGTACAGAGAATAGGCTACAATGGGACAGATGTACATAGAATAGGCTACTCTGGAACAGATCTACAGAGAATAGGCTACTCTGGAACAGATCTACAGAGAATAGGCTACTCTGGAACAGATGTGCAGAGAATAGGCTACTCTGGAACAGATGTACAGAGAATAAGCTACTCAACTGTGGTGCAAGTTGACCCATTCTATGACGTTACTGAGATATGCGTCGCAGGGGCTCGCTCCAAATTGTTGCATACTTGTATGCCCTATTTAAATGCTTAAAAACTCATATCGAATGGTCATATACCAGCAACCTGTATACATGTGTGTTGACTAGGGAATACAAAGGCTTTTATATGTTTAGTCTCGAGGTCATGAAAGTTTTTTCGGGGACTCGAATGCGGTTAGTGAGACACTGTTTGTATGATGCAGTGACTCTTATATTTGCCGTCCTTGTTATACGTTGCCATTAAGTGGACTCCAAAGACTCCAAACCCACCACATGGAGGGGGGGGGGTCATAGGTTCCATCACCTCCACTACATGGAGGGGGTCTAATAGCTGATGGACAGCGCACGGGACTCGTAAGCCTGTGGCCTGGGTTCGATTCCCGGTGCCGGCAGAGACAAATGGGCAGAGTTTCTTTCACCCCTGATGCCCCTGTTACCTAGCAGTAAATAGGTACCTGGGAGTTAGACAGCTGTTACGGGCTGCTTCCTGGTGTGTGTGTGTGTGTGTGTGTGTGTGTGTGTGTGTGTGTGTGTGTGTGTGTGTGTGTGTGTGTGTGTGTGTGTGTGTGTGTGTGTGTGTGTGTGTGTGTGTGTGTGTGTGTGTGTGTGTGTGTGTGTGTGTGTGTGTGTGTGAAAAATTGTTAGTAGTTAGTAGCAGTTGATTGATTGACAGTTGAGAGGCGAGCCGAAAGAGCAGAGCTCAACCCAACGCACAAGTAGGTGAGTACATGGAGGGGGAGGAGGTGTGCTGGAACCCCTTCCTCGACAGGTCCCTGCAGGACGTGGAAGGTGGCCGCGAAGCAAAGTTGCATCAGTGGGGTTTTCCACGGGTGATGAGTGTTGGCCATGTATTACACCAGGTGTGAGGGTGTGGGGACACCCGCCTCCTCCAGGTCATACATTACACCAGGTGTGAGAATGTGGGATTAACGGTCGTAAACAAAAATTATGTACTTTTAATTGTAAAACTAATTTACAAGTCACGTAAAAATAACCACCATGCCAATATTTTGGCGGGAACAAGACAAAATGAATACTTATTTGTCACGGTGGAAATGTGTGTGGTAGAATACATCCAAACTGCAACACGTCATGAAAACTAATTAATACACCATTATGGGAAGCCCCCCATGTATACCGTCAAGGGCGTCGCCCAGCCGACACCAACAACGCCTCCTGCAGGAGCGGGCGCCCGGCCAGGCGCACACGTGACTGGATGACGCAACAGGGTGACTAAGCTGGGCGATGATTGACTTCCTCCAGAAGCGAGCACAGGTAACAGAGATGATACCGTCAGCTCCAGGTGGGGCGGTTGTGGTGACAGTGTGAGAGTAGGGCTCCAGGCCGGCCGCTCGGTTACGTTCCCGGGCTGTAGACGGTTCCTAAGGAAGACAAGTGTACAAAACGCGAACTTTATGCTTGGTCATTTTGTACGTTTGACCAAATAGTTGCTATAGGTACTATACTTCCTGGATGATGGACTGACATGTGTACAACAGAGACCTTGGTGATGGCACTGGTCACGGGAAATCAAGTTTATTTATTTATTTACAGTATTTATTTAAATAGAAGAGGTAGAACATTCCTAGATGACAGCCAGAGTGCATGGGGGGATTGTGTGAAAATCGTGGTCCAGTTTCAGTGGAAGCCTCAGGAAACCCTCGTGTGTTCAGTAGAACTGCTGGTTGCAATCCTTTTGACCATGTCGTGACCTGGTTGTCTGGGGCGTATGCGTGGGACTACCCACCGCATAGATTCGAATCCTCATAACGGCCCCTATGGATTTTCTCAACAAATTTTGTCATGTAGACAATAGCTGGCTTCCAACCTCTCCCAAAGACGGCCGTGAGAGCGAACGTGTTTAGAGACATAGTCCCTATACTCTTTAATTAACAAATTTACATTCAATAATATCATGAGGTACAGAATTCTTAATAGCTGTGAACGTAATTTGCAGGAGGAATATTTTGGCACAGGTTCAATGTAAACAATGTGACGTCATCCTTACAGGATCAAATGTAAACAATGTGACGTCATCCTTACCAGGATCAAATGTAAACAATGTGACGTCATCCCTACCAGAATGTACCTTCATTTATATTCATGTATTTATTTGAAACACTTTAAAAAAAAGTAACAATAGGTCGTATAAAAATGTTGGCGTGTAAATTAAATTCTTATAAAGTCACTAACACACACACACATTGTTTGTCTGGCTAGTCTCTGCTACTGAACTTACGACAAAATACGCCTTTTCCAAATTATGCTCACAGCAACTAGCACAGACCGCAGGAGCGTGTCACAGAGTACACGAGACCACAGGAGCGTGTCACAGAGAACACGAGATCACAGGAGCGTGTCACAGAGTACACGAGACCACAGGAGCGTGTCATAGAGTACACGAGACCACAGGAGCGTGTCACAGAGTACACAAGGCCACAGGAGTGCAGGAGACACACGAGGACAGAGACACACATTGGGGGAGAGAGGCAGTTTCACAAAGTTTTTTTGAATTGTTCTAAAAAATACAAAAACATGGCTGAAATTCCAAGTCGTTTGGTCATCCTCGGCTGCCAACTGAGAGAAGGACAAGGAACACAAACTTGCTAGGCTGGTTAAGGCTGGAGTTAAGCTTTTCACATTCTATACATTACCAAGCATGGGTTCCACGTACCTTCTGATGGCTGCAATTAGCAGTAGATCATCTTCTGCACCAGAACGCATTCGTATGGCCGACATGATAGGCTATTAGCCTATCATGTCGGCCATACTCAGATGAATCCCTCAATCTGGTAAATTGTAACATTAACGAATTCAAACTCAGCCCATGTTGTGAACCCTTCCATGTTGTGAACCCTTCCATGTTGTCAACTCTTCCATGTTGTGAACCCATACTGAACGGAAACTGGGACTTAAGACTGTTGTTCTTCATTATCTAGCGTGCTAAACATGGTGTTAAAAGTTGCATACTGTGTATAGGTGATAATCTTCATGACATTCAAAACACGCTGTTGGTCTTATGGAAGAACGGACGAGTAATGAATGCTGGGATCATGTGTAATCTTCCACGTAAGGAATATACAAATCATTAAGGGAGTATTTTGGTTACAATGGGAATGACGCCATTAGCGGAGGTGTATTTATAAGGAAGATTATGTCATTAACTCTTTTTTTTTCCTGAATTTTAGCTATTGTCTTTGAGCCATTAAAATAAATGTCTTCTGCAGCGTTATTATTCTCTTTTAGTTTGTGACTATTAAATTAATCAGTCTTAACAGAGCAGCGAATCAGAAGTAATAAATCAGAATCAGAAATAACAAATGATATATAGTAGGAACGAACTGGATGAGGCGTCCTGAGGTGAGATTTTGTTGTTATAGATTCAGCTACTCGGAACAAGTTCCAAGTAGCACGGGCTATGGTGAGCCCGTAACTTACCTGGCACAGGAGCGGGGCAAGTAGGACGGGCTATGGTGAGCCCGTAGTGGACTTACCTGGCACAGGAGCGGGGCAAGTAACACGGGCTATGGTGAGCCCGTAGTGGACTTACCTGGCACAGGAGCGGGGCAAGTAGCACGGGCTATGGTGAGCCCGTAGTGGACTTACCTGGCACAGGAGCGGGGCAAGTAACACGGGCTATGGTGAGCCCGTTGTGGACTTACCTGGCACAGGAGCTGGGCAAGTAGCACGGGCTATGGTGAGCCCGTAGTGGACTTACCTGGCACAGGAGCGGGGCAAGTAACACGGGCTATGGTGAGCCCGTAGTGGACTTACCTGGCACAGGAGCGGGGCAAGTAGCACGGGCTATGGTGAGCCCGTAGTGGACTTACCTGGCACAGGAGCGGGGCAAGTAGGACGGGCTATGGTGAGCCCGTTGTGGACTTACTGGGACAGGAGCGGGGTGAGGTGAGAGAGACGAGCGGGTTTTCTCCTCTCTCAGGTAAACAGCCTCCAGAAGTGTGAGGTGGCGGGCAGAGCCAGCCTTAACTACTTATAAGCCGGCCGGCGATAGGGAAACTCCCCGTCTGCTTTCTCGTTATGCCACAATGACGTCAGTACAGAAGAAAGAGAATGCAGGTATACAATATAAGTTGTTTAACGTGGGTCCTTGAGTGGTAACGACAGCCTGTTGGTTGACAAGTTAAGAAAAATATCTTTCCGGGAAGGATGGAGGGATGAGGTCCTGGTGGTCAGGGAGGTTCTAGGGAAGAGGGGCTCGCGGACATCTAATTCTTGCATGCTTATAGGCTTGTTATACCTGAGGAGTGTTAGAGAATGGGTGTAAGTCCAATGCACATTATAAGGTTAGGTTAGACTAGGTTAGGTTAGGTTCAAGTTCAAGTATGTTTATTGAGATAAGCAATAAATACATCTCAAAGGGATAGAGTAGCTTAGGCTATTTCTACCCCCCGCTAGGTTAGGTTAAGTTAGGTTAGGCTAGATTAGGTTAGGCTAGGTTAGGTTATGCTAGGTTAGGTTAGGCTAGGCTAGATTAGGTTAGGTTAGCCTAGGTCAGGTTAGGTTAGTTTGGTTATTAAGTGAGAGTTCCTCTTGTCGTAAAAAAAAGAAACTTCTCAAGGGGTCTCATGAAAGAGAATTAAATAATTAATTACTTTACGAAAAGTATTTTTTAATTGGAAGTTACATGAGGCGTTTATTGTATGGTTTATGTTTACGATGACAATAGACCTGCGTTACCATTGGCAGCTGCCATTGACTGACCTACGTACTCTGAGTGTAGGTTCGCATCCCTACGTACATATAGGTCTGTATTGAGGTCCCCCCAAGGACGAAATTACCGACCTTCCCCGGGACGCAACACCACAGTAGCCTAACTCATTGAAATTGAAATTGAAATAAGTTTATTGAGGTAAAATACACACCAAGGGATGAGGTAGCTCAAGCTATTCTCACCCCGTTCAGTACAACGTGTTAATATATACATAGACACACATCACAAACAATAAACATATTACCAAACATTCTGAGAGGTAAACATATACATTTCCTCCTTCACAAGTAGTATGGTATCAGACGTACACACAAATACCCTAACTCATGGGTACCTGGGGACGACGAGTGACAATAACGTGACTGAAGAAATGATCTATCTGCAACTCAGAAGGTGGAGAAGCAACGACGTTTCGGTCCGTTGATAATGGTCGAGGACGGACCGAAACGTCGTTGCTTCTCCACCTTCTGAATTGTGGTTTGGTCATCAACATGAGTACCTATTTACTGCTAGGTGAACATAGGCATTAGATGAAAGCAATCGTGCCCAACCATCCCATTCAGGATTCGAACCGAGGATTCCCGGTTGTGAGCCGAGAAGGATCTCAACTGTACTACCGAGACCCTTGGCACTCTAGCGCTTGTGAGACAAGCTCCCCTTTAGGGGAACTCCTGAGAGCTGTGATGCAAGTGTCTCACATGAACTATGAGAGGAGTGTTCCTGTAGTTAAACTTTAAAATTTTCCTATGTCCCTTTTTCCATTTTCCTATGTCCCTTTCCATGTTCCAATGGCCCTTTCCATTTTCCTATGTAATGCGTAACTATTTAATTTGCTTTGCTAAACTTTAAGGGATAGCATAAACGGGGTGGTATAACCCCTTTTATCCCATACCTTAAAGTGTGTTATGCCACTTCTTAAAGTTAAAAAAAAAAAGTTTTAACCCTTCCTACACCAGTATAGCGGTGTACATGTAGTGAGGATACGATATCTCTCGATGTACAGTGTATATACACAACCCCTTGTCGCCTGGATAATAATAATAATAAAGAAAGCCTATTGGTCAGCTGAGAGCCACCTACACATTGGGGGGGGGGAAGTCTACGCGTACGGCAATGATGTATACGTCATGTTTAACTATAGTTATAACGGGTCATCCTTAATTAAATGATACAGCAGTTTGTCTAAACTAGTTGCCAATTAAAGTGAGGCTATTGTTAGCATTGCATAGTTCAATAAACCCTGAGGCTGTGCCTTCATATGACACCAAACTACTGAATGCGTTTTGTGTCTGTGCAGTTTCCTAGGTGGCTTATCCATCACTCTGATAAAGGCACTAAGTGTTTCCATTTAGGTGTTAAAGGCAAATTGCCTGCAAGCTCGCATGTCAGTGTTGTGCTCGTGTGTTTGCCTGGTTTGCCTGCTTATTTCGTACAGGATTATATATTGTCAAGAGAAAATAATGTTTGTTGTTATGCTTAAAATGGTTGGTTAAGTTCGCCCACCATAACTTGTTGATCAACTCGACTTCACTGCTGAAACATTCGATGTATATACGCTGAGGAGAGGGGTAACGATACCTCTCGATACACCGAGAAGAATCAGTTATACTTTGGTGTTATATCAGTTATACTTTGGTGTTATACTTTGCGTAATAGAACCAATTGTGCTAGAGCAGACTTGTCTTGGTGGTGGGTAATGAATTAGGTCATAGCCTATAGTCAATCACATATTACTGCATTTTAATTATTTGTATCAGTTATTTTCTTCTTAAAAACTATTTACACAAATTATTTGAACATTTATAAATATAGTAGAGGTAAAAATGCCTGAAAAGAGACACATTTTTAGTAGATTATGGGAGGGAAGCGTCAGATTGTGCGTAACTGCGCGGTAAGTGGGCAGTGACGTCATAGTGGCGACTGCCACACCACCTACTGCCACACCACTTGCTGC
Source organism: Procambarus clarkii (assembly GCF_040958095.1). Lineage (NCBI taxonomy): Eukaryota > Metazoa > Arthropoda > Malacostraca > Decapoda > Cambaridae > Procambarus > Procambarus clarkii. The sequence continues at coordinate 5,440,159 of NC_091221.1, read as the reverse complement.
CACACCACTTGCTGCCACACCATCTACTGCCACACCACCTACTGCCACACCACTTGCTGCCACACCACCTACTGCCACACCACCTACTGCCACACCACCTACTACCACACCACTTGCTGCCACACCACCTACTGCCACACTCACACATTAGTTTCCCCTGGAAGGAACAGCACATCACCCTCAATCTGTTTTTTTTTTCCTTCGATATCACTAAACATGAACAAAGGAAGATCGCTGGTGAAAATAAATATGTTAATGGTAGAAATACAGTAATGATTTGTAATATGCATCACTTACGTAATTGAAACGGGAAAAATCTTTATATACTGTTGATCCCTGAACTAAGTATATACGCACGCACACACACACACACACACACACACACACACACACACACACACACACACACACACACACACACACACACACACACATTATAGGGGGCCTCGTAGCCTGGTGGATAGCGCGTAGGACTCGTAATTCTGTGGCGCGGGTTCGATTCCCGCACGAGGCAGAAACAAATGGGCAAAGTTTCTTTCACCCTAAGTGCCCCTGTTACCTAGCAGTAAATAGGTACCTGGGAGTTAGTCAGCTGTCACGGGCTGCTTCCTGGGGTGTGTGTGTGTGTGGTGTGGGAAAAAAAAATAGTAGTTAGTAAACAGTTGATTGACAGTTGAGAGGCGGGCCGAAAGAGCAAAGCTCAACCCCCGCAAAAACACAACTAGTAAACACAACTAGTAAACACACACACACACACACCGGCTCCCCCACAGCAAGCAGACAGCACGCTGGACACGTGATCCTGTGGTCCCGGGTTCGATCCCGGGCGCCGGGGAGAAACGATGGGCAGAGTTTCTTTCACCCTATGCCCCTGTTACCTAGCAGTAAATAGGTACCTGGGAGTTACAGCACGGGCTGCTTCCTGGTGTGTGTGTGTGTGTGTGTGTGTGTGTGTGAGTGGGGGGAGGGGGAAGTAGTAGTAGTAGAAACAGTTGATTGACAGTTGAGAGGCGGGCCGAAAGAGCAGAGCTCAACCCCCGCAAGCGCAACTAGGTGAATACACACATATACCGGGCCTCGTGGCTGAGTGGACAGCGCTCGGGAATCGGGTCCGGGCGAAGCGGTAACAAATGGGCAGAGTTTCTTTCACCCTGATGCTCCTGCTCACCTATAAGTAAATGAGTATACCTGGGAGTTAGAGAGCTGTTACGGGCCGCATCCTGGGAGTATGTGTGAGTACTCACCTAGTTGTGCTTGCGGGGGTTGACCGTTACCCCCGGTCAAGGTTGAGCTAGGTTGGTTGATTACCAGGCTAGGCTTCGGCTCTTTGGTCCCGCCTCTCAACTGTCAATCAACTGGTGTACAGGTTCCTGAGCCTACTGGGCTCTATCATATCTACATTTGAAACTGTGTATGGAGTCAGCCTCCACCACATCTCTGCCTAATGCATTCCACCTGTTATAACTACTCTGACTGTGTATTTACTATTTATGCCTGCAGAATCGAGCTATTAGCTCTTGGACCCCGCCTTTCTAACCAATTTATTTTTCCTGTTATATCTACTACATATATTTCTCGTTAAAACACATACATCTTTAGGACGCAGCTCGTAGCAGCTGTCTAACTCCCAGGTACCTATTTACTGGTAGGTGAACAGGAAAATCAGGGTGAAAGAAACTTTGCCCCTTTGTTTCCGCCTCCGCCGGGAATCGAACCCGCACCATTAGGACTACGACTCCTGAACGCTATCCCCTCAGCCGTGAGGCTCCCCGATTGTGTGTGTGTGTGTTTGAAAGAGAGAGAGAGAGGGGAGGGGGGAGTTATCAAGGGGAAAGCGCCAAGCCATTAAGACTATATAGCACTGGGAAGGGGGGTTAGGATAAGGATTTGGGATAGGACGGGCGGAAGGAATGGTGCCCAACCACTTGAGAGAGAGAGAGAGAGAGAGAGAGAGATAGTAGATATGGTTGAGGAAAATAGGTCTGGAATTAATTAATACATTAGATAACCAGCAGTTAGAAAGGAAGGTCCGATAACGAATTACTCGATCCTGCAGGTACAAATAATCAATACAAATAGTAAAAAAAAGTTATATTCTATCATCATCGTCATATTGTCTTTATTGTTATTATGCACAATTTATCAGGTACATAAAAGGAGCACATTAAGATATATACAAGAGTTCTTACATTCTTGTACAGCCACTAGCACGCATAGCGTTGCGGGCAGGTCCTTAATCCAATTTTTCCCCGCAATACGACCCGCTAAATCGTTTAACAACCCATTCACTGCTGGGTGAACAGAGGCTACAGTTAAGGATTGGCGCCCAGTCAATTCTTCCCGGCCAGGATACGAACCCAGGCCAAAGTGCTCCGGAAGCGCCGCGCGAGTGTTTACCACTGCGCCATGGAGACCATATTTTATTTGATAGGCTGTCGAGTTCTGGGATAGCACCCATGTCGAGCAGGAACCCATTTTAAACTCTGTAATGTCACACTAAGATCTTGTAAGTGTTGTTGTTGTTAAAGATTCAGCTACTCGGAACAAGTTCCAAGTAGCACGGGCTATGGTGAGCCCGTAATTTACCTGGCACAGGAGCAGGGCAAGTAGCACGGGCTATGGCGAGCCAGTAGTGTACTTACCTGGCACAGGAGTGGTCCTCAAAATGTAATTAAACTGCTTAGTTTAAATAGCACTGGTCAGGGTCCACCAGACTAGTTCCAAAATTGAGAGGTATGAGTTACGAGGAAAGGCTACGGGAGCTAAACCTCACGTCAGGGGAGACATGATCATCACCTACAAAATTCTCAGGGGAATTGACAGGGTGGACAAAGACAAATTATTTAGCACGGGTGGAACACGAACAAGGGAACACAGGTGGAAACTGAGCACTCAAATGAGCCACAGAGACATTAGAAAGAATTTTTTCAATGTCAGAGTAGTTAACAAATGGAATGCATTAGGCAGTCATGTGGTGGGGACTGACTCCATACACAGTTTCAAATGTAGATATGATAGAGCCCAATAGGCTCAGGAATCTGTACACCAGTAGATTGACAGTTGAGAGGCGGGGTCAAAGAGCCGAAGCTCCCCGCAAGCACAACTAGATGAGTACTTGAACCTGCCTGGGGCCAGTACCCAAACTCAGAATGTGACATTGAAACCTTTGTCACTTCCATGCAGGATGGGTACGTATGGAGTCCATAATAAACTAACAAAAGTAACTTGATAAACACTAATTCGTTGTATTAGGGCTTCTTCGGGTCACACTGATGTACGTTTGATAAACTGAGATTACAATGTTAATGTATATGCTCATAAAATATGTTACTTAATAGCTTAGCTATAAACGAATTTTGGGGGTTGGGTATAATTACTGAGCATATTATACGTGCCTTTGTGACCTTTTGCTCAACCACTCATGGCTAGGATGGGTATGGCGTGCATAATTAATGAACTAAAGAGCACTGGATTGTTTCAGACTCATATAGGTTTGACATTTATAATTATGAGTTTGGTTGGGTATAGGAGCAGCTGTGGCATGGGCCAATATATAGGTCTCCTGCAGTTTCTAATGTTTTATGTTCATAATTTGGGATACTTGGTTAGGATTTAGGGAACAAAATGTCATTCCGTGAATGCGGGATGCAATACAACATTGAATATATATATATATATATGCATCACCAGGATAAAAAAAATATTATAGACTGCTGCTTAATTTCAAAATTTAGCTTGATAAAATCATCAGGATAAATTATATTTATTTGTCTTTTGACAAGCTGTCGGCTTCCTGTCCTCGTCGAAGCCACTAGATACATAGTGACCCTTAGGTAAATCCAGGTAAATGTTAATAACTGCGCCTCTGTAACCTTTATACCACCGCTTACAGGGATGAGGAATTTGGGCTGCATAATAACTGAACTAAAACTAAAAATAAACGCGAGCATGGCCATGATTCCCCCGTAAGAGTAAAAATCCCCGTGGCATCCTGTTGGGTGTAAGGTTTGGCTGGACGAGCAGTTGACCCAGCCAGTGCACTATAGTGACGCGGCTGCAGAAGGCCCGTCCGCTGGGGGATTACCCTCACCAGTCGCTCCCCCTCTCACTATAAAGTCTTCCAAAGCTGTGCCCGGGCCTTAGTTTCTAGCTCCTGCTAGTGTAGTCAGCGTCCTGCTCTAGTCCACATGTTTTGTGAAAATTATATAGTGTAAGTGATCTTTGTAGCGAGTTATAACAGTGAAGTGTGCCGTAAAACGGAATATATAACAAAACGTGTATCGCCCTAATGACAGGCACAGACTCCTACAGGTGGTTGCAAGGAAGAGGATCGGATATCCCGTAGAGAGTATTGTGTCTGTGTACAAAATGCAAGAAAACTGACAAGATAACCCCACATATAAGAGCATTTATGCCTTGTAAACGATGCCAGGGGAGAAATTTGGAGCACGGCACAGTAGAGTATTGTGTGGCAAGGTGTGGACCGAGTCAAGTGGGATCGAGTGCTCCGGCCCCCCGAGGGTCGCCCTCCGTAAATATTATTGGAACTGGGGATTTCCCAAGCTGTGGTAAACAGTGCGCCAGCGCCTGCCTTCATCACTTGACGGCGTTTGGGAGTGTCACGGGAGGGAAGAGACAGTGCTGGTAAGCCACAAGGTGTCTCAGTATCCTCCCCCCTGCGCCTGTCACCACCTTTCATCCCCTATACTCTATGGCGGGGTCCTCTATGGGGAGGATCTTCAAGGACAGTTGATGTCATGATTAGGGAGAGCCGTGTGTGAGCTGCCGACTCCCTGTGGGTGAAGGTTACGTGTTTTGCTACAAGGGTTTATTATGGCTGGCAAAGGAAGGGTTGTGTTATATATGTGGTCGTCGCTGTCTATGTAAATGTCGGTTTTTGGTGACCCTTGAAGGAGATTTGTTTGTGAAGTGTGTAAGGCAGGAGGAATGAAAATGGGAAAAATGTTGTCATTGTAGGTTACACGTTTAGAAAAATCCTCATGTTTTGTATGCTGGGCTTACTCAAAGACAAGGGGATACCCCACAAATACATGCTATAGCTTTTATAACTTACGGCAAAAGTTATACAATGGAACAAGATGTGTAGTCATGAACTAAAGTTTATTGGACTTGCTGTACTTTTGTGTTTCCTGTGGTATATAACATGTACAGTACATTCCAAATTGCCATAGTTCAAAGTTGCTCCTGGTCTAAACCAAAGTAACCTGAATTTACCTTACCTTTATCTTAACCTAGCATCCAGAAAATTGTGGCTTAACTAGGAGTAAATTATACATAGGACAGATTGTGAACCGGTGAGACTGAAAACTCGCGAAATACTTGGAACATTTGAATTGGGAATCGGCTAGGTACAAGATAAACATGACCTTACAGAACCTTACCCAACCTACCCGAAGAAAGTTTTTCTTTTAATTTATCCAAGCATTCAGAATTTTGTTAGTGAACCCACTTCAAATGATAACTTTATCACATTTAGTAAATTTGAGATTTCACTTACGTGTTTCTAGATTATATTTGACTGCCACCAATGGTCACAAATGTTGGGGAGTTATTATTGTTATTATACAAGTTACATGCCAGTTTTCAAAGTAAAATGAGAATAGTGCCAGCCACTGTTTTCAATGTGATGAAAAATTACTGCTTAATCTATCATGACCTAACCAGTATTGTGCATTCACCTTGAAAATGCTATTACAGTATAACTATATTTGTAGGTCAGATTGAAATTGAATTGAAATAAGTTTATTGCAGTATAAATACACACAAAGGGATGAGGTAGCTCAAGCTATTCTCACCCCATTTGTAGATTAGATTGTTTGGTTATATTAGGGTAAATTTGATTGCCAAGTTAGGGAGTGTGCTTTCCTTGTACTGAAAATAATGGACAGTGCTTGTTCTGCACAATTTTGGAATATGGATTATAATTGAAAATTTAATGTTATCTCAGGAGTAATTTTCATCATGTGAAGGATGAACTTTAGCTATGGAAATGTTGAATACAGAACTCTGGGACACTACACTATTTGGATATAGGCCCACAGGAAAATTTACTGTTAGAAATTGGATACAGTATAAATTGGAATGAAATGAAGAGTTGTATAGACAAGACTGATACTATAATGATTCCTGTTGTTGGAAGCAACTCTTGAGTTGCCCCCAACTTGACTCTTGAGTACCTGTTTACTGCTAGATGAACAGTGGTATTATTAGGCGTTTCCTCTGTTCATGCCCAACCATTTCTAGCCAACCTGGGAATTGAAACCAGGATCCCTGATTGTGAGATGAAAATGTAGCCATAGTACTACAAAACCCTTCAAATATAATGTAGGCTTGTCTGTAGCCTAGTGGAACAGCATCCCTTGGCCTCCATCTTTATTGTAAAATAGTCAATAAATCTCTTACTTCATATACATAATTTTTTGTTTAAGCTTCATTATTCAGACTATTCTAAACTGAGAAGGCGCTGCAATTTTCCAGTGTGTACTCTTGGTCTGGCTTGCTTTCCAAGATTATGCAGAACAGTAGTACAATACAGTACAGTACTGTACTTTACTTAGAAATGCAGGTGTGCCATTGTCAGCAACAGTTGCTATTTAGGCTTTTTGGGATCTTGCTATCCAAGGAAGGCCATCCAGTTACTGGCCACTCTCAACAGTGCGTGACCCAAATGTAGAAAGAAATTGAGTAAAAGGTTAAGATATATATCTGCGAAATGCTTTTAAGCTTTTGTATAATATCCTATTTGGATGATATGGAATTTTATATTAGAGATGATTAACTGACACTGGAAACTGGGGTTTGGCAATGCCATATTGTACAGTATTCGTGCATTTAACTTTATTAGGAGCATTGATTAATTGAAATTTGTTGGAAATGAGCCAACTACTGTGGTACTGTACAGTATTTAGGAATTTAGGATAAAACATTACATTACTTAAATTTGGTGATCACTACAGATATAGCTATAACTTTAAAACTCTTGATACCAATTTTTTGTTGTCAGTTGATCAAATTTAGATTCATGTTCAAGTACAGTATCTTTCACATTTTCATTTTAAGGCAATGTGCTGTAATAAACAACCCTTGTATATTTTTGGTGATTACTAGAATTAGTATTATTAGTAATTAGTTAGTATTAAGTTTTGTTATTATCTGAATGATTGATCCTTTTTTTTCCTCCTACAGTGGTGGGATGAATTCCCCATACAGTGGAGAGTCTGCCTCTCCATACTCGGACCAGTCAGTTGGTGTTCCATCCCCACCTACAGTTGTTGCTGCCTTCAATCGGCCTTATGATGGTGAGCAGTCAGATTAAGTACAGTATCTTCAAAATACCAGTTACAGTATTGAAATTTAAGTACTGTCCACTCATTTATGGGAATCATAATGTGATGCATTTACTGTACAGTATACCTGGGGATGTGTGTTTTGGTTTGTGTTTATTTGGGGTGGCATTAAACTCTTGGGGACTGCCTACTATCTGGGGTACCTGGTGTATTTATTTCTCTCTATTACAGTGTTCTTGAAACTCTTCAAAAGCTGTATTTGGAAGTGGTTCCATCCATCACTTCTGTTTCCAGGGGTTTCTTACAACTGTGACTCGCCTTTGTTTCTTGCTTCCACCTGTGCTCCCGCATTTTGTTTTCACCAATTTGTAATAGACTGGCCTTCTCCATCATGTCTGTTCACCTCTGTATCTTGTACGTTGTGGTTATATTGTATTTCTCGTAGTCCTCTTAGTGCCGTCATATTGAGCTTCTTTTTCACGGGGGGGGGGGGGGGGGTGAATGTTGTCAGTCTTGGCCACCATAAGAATGTATTTATTCTCCAACTTGTATATAAAAATTAAGTTGGAGCCTTTTTTGGACTAACTTGTATTATGAGTGGAAAGATGTTGATCTATAAAATGACAAGAAAATATAGTTTGTAGATGTAGCATCTATCAAGAAATTAATGACAACATATAGGTGGCCAAACTGGGCTGCAGACATTATTAATTGGTTAGGGGGTGAGGTGGTTATTGGCTGTGCACTGGTAGTTTGGTTTTGGTGACACAGATACCTGGTTGATACCTGGTTGATACCTGGTTGATACCTGGTTGATGGGGTTCTGGTAGTTCTTCTACTCCCCAAGCCCGGCCCGAGGCCAGGCTTGACTTGTGAGAGTTTGGTCCACCAGGCTGTTGCTTGGAGCGGCCCGCAGGCCCACATATACCTGGTTGATGGGGTTCTGGGAGTTCTTCTACTCCCCAAGCCCGGCCCGAGGCCAGGCTTGACTTGTGAGAGTTTGGTCCACCAGGCTGTTGCTTGGAGCGGCCCGCAGGCCCACATATACCTGGTTGATGGGGTTCTGGGAGTTCTTCTACTCCCCAAGCCCGGCCCGAGGCCAGGCTTGACTTGTGAGAGTTTGGTCCACCAGGCTGTTGCTTGGAGCGGCCCGCAGGCCCACATATACCTGGTTGATGGGGTTCTGGGAGTTGTTCTACTCCCCAAGCCCGGCCCGAGGCCAGGCTTGACTTGTGAGAGTTTGGTCCACCAGGCTGTTGCTTGGAGCGGCCCGCAGGCCCACATATACCTGGTTGATGGGGTTCTGGGAGTTCTACTGCCCAAGCCCGGCCCGAGGCCAGGCTTGACTTGTGAGAGTTTGGTCCACCAGGCTGTTGCTTGGAGCGGCCCGCAGGCCCACATATACCTGGTTGATGGGGTTCTGGGAGTTCTTCTACTCCCCAAGCCCGGCCTGAGGCTAGGCTTGACTTGTGAGAGTTTGGTCCACCAGGCTGTTGCTTGGAGCGGCCCGCAGGCCCACATATACCTGGTTGATGGGGTTCTGGGAGTTCTTCTACTGCCCAAGCCCGGCCCGAGGCCAGGCTTGACTTGTGAGAGTTTGGTCCACCAGGCTGTTGCTTGGAGCGGCCCGCAGGCCCACATATACCTGGTTGATGGGGTTCTGGGAGTTCTTCTACTCCCCAAGCCCGGCCCAAGGCCAGGCTTGACTTGTGAGAGTTTGGTCCACCAGGCTGTTGCTTGGAGCGGCCCGCAGGCCCACATATACCTGGTTGATGGGGTTCTGGGAGTTGTTCTACTCCCCAAGCCCGGCCCGAGGCCAGGCTTGACTTGTGAGAGTTTGGTCCACCAGGCTGTTGCTTGGAGCGGCCCGCAGGCCCACATATACCTGGTTGATGGGGTTCTGGGAGTTCTTCTACTCCCCAAGCCCGGCCCGAGGCCAGGCTTGACTTGTGAGAGTTTGGTCCACCAGGCTGTTGCTTGGAGCGGCCCGCAGGCCCACATATACCTGGTTGATGGGGTTCTGGGAGTTCTTCTACTCCCCAAGCCTGGCCCGAGGCCAGGCTTGACTTGTGAGAGTTTGGTCCACCAGGCTGTTGCTTGGAGCGGCCCGCAGGCCCACATATACCTGGTTGATGGGGTTCTGGGAGTTGTTCTACTCCCCAAGCCCGGCCCGAGGCCAGGCTTGACTTGTGAGAGTTTGGTCCACCAGGCTGTTGCTTGGAGCGGCCCGCAGGCCCACATATACCTGGTTGATGGGGCTCTGGGAGTTCTTCTACTCCCCAAGCCCGGCCCGAGGCCAGGCTCGACTTGTGAGAGTTTGGTCTACCAGGCTGTTGCTTGGAGCGGCCCGCAGGCCCACATACCCACCACAGCCCGGTTAGTCCGGCACTCCTTGGAGGAATAAATCTAGTTTCCTCTTGAAAATGTCCACGGTTGTTCCGGCAATATTTCTTAGATGTTTCATAATATTGTTTTTACCCATAATATGCCTACTCTTGCTATTCTACAATGTAAGGTCCAGATATTCATCTGGAAACAAAGCAGAACATAACATATATCTAATGGTTTGTGAAAAGCATGCATAGTCATGGATAACCACATTTCTACATTTTATTCACACTTTTAAGATGACATTAATTTTTCAACATGTTACTGGTGTACATTTGTAGCCTTCCTGGCTTTGTGGTTTTATTTTATCCAATGGTGCCAGTGATCAGCTGAGAAATAGTTGATCTTACTACTGTATGTAATATTCTTAGGTGTGTGTACCTGTGCGTACATGTGTTTATGCATGTGTATGAATATACTGTACTGTACTTCTGAGTGAATAATGTGTTTTCAGTAAGGAATGCAATGCAGGTACATGTATGTGTGCAGTATATGCATTAACTTAATGTGAAGTACTGTAATATAAACTGAGCACAGTACAGTATATATATTTATAGTATACTGTACAGTACAGTACTATAGTTTTTAATACTATAAAATTTATGATTTTGAGTATTGTGCCATATTTTGTTGTACCACAGTAATAATAATTGTTTAATGTTAGAATAGAAGTTAATATGCTAAATTAATCAACAGCTGTTCACCATGATGGGCCATACATACATATCTTGGAGCAACCACAGTCCAAATTTCGTTTTCGTTACAAGAGTGAAATGGTGGGGACTCATGGTCAGTTAAAGGCTGATCGAGCAGTTAAAAATAGGGCAATTTTTCCAACAGTGAAGGTAAGTTGTTTCTCAGACATGTGTACTTTTATCTTCTATGGCTCTAGGGACGTGACTCATAGGTATTTAGAAAATGTTATTGTACCCCATTCACTAATGAGGAGTCAATAACGTTCCATTAAGGGATTTTATTGCAGCTGGATAACCAATACTGGCTAATACTGCAGTTTTATCTCCTGCCTTATAATCCTCCTCCTGTTCCTGCATTCATAGGTTGGATGGGTTTCTCTAATATCACCAAGAAACATTCAAAGATCACAATATGTTTAGTCAGTGTGATGCATGTTAATTTGCTTAGTCCAAGCAATGTGATACTGGTATATTGTAGTGTTTGAAGGCTATTTGTATTTTTCTCATACATTCTTAGTAGGTGCATCTGCCTGGTTGGCACATAGACCAGAATTAGCTGAATTAAAACAGCACTCTACTGTTTTAATTTGTTCTATACTCCTACCTATTACTAGGTCTACTTTTTTCACTGCTATAGAATACAAATTTTGTTCCCGGTTCACTTTTTAAAGTTGCAATTGCTTCACATGTGTGAGAAGTTACATGAAAGAAGAAAAAGGATATGATCAGTCAATCAATTGTCATTTAATATCTAGAGGCCTTTGAAATGTCTGGGGAAGATTTTACATAGATCGGCCACTTAAATATAAATCACTCGCAGCTGATTTAGTTGGTTAGAATGTCAACAAGCACACTATTACGCCATGAAATTGTTAAATTATGCAAAAATATCTGGACTTGGTAATCCAACAAAGTTTAAAAATACATCCGAGTCAAATATAACTACTGTAGTTTGCTAAATAATAAGAATGAGACAGTTTTAATACTAGCATTACACGATTTTATAAGTATAGTCTTCGTGTACGGTAGGGTCATAAGTCATTAATTTAAAATTCACCCTGATTCAAAACCTCTCTTTCACTGTTACAGCTAGCAAAGTGGAACCACGGACCTGCTGTTATGCGCCTAACACTTTTCACAGCTGAGGATAATGTCAATCAACGAAAACGACACGTACATGAGCTCTCAGGGAAGAATTGTGATAAAGAAACTGGTATTTGTGAAGTTGTTGTTGATGACAAATGTAACTACACTGCAGTGTGAGTATAATGATTAGTTTTACATGAATTATCATAATATGTAAGCATTCTTTTGTTATATAATTGTAATATTGTATTCCATTTAAGCACAAAAGGTTAATGGTTGTGGGGTTCAGATTTATAGCCAGTTATTGGAACTGATGAGTTGATTCAGTGCTGTTTTTCTGTAGAACACAAACTGCCAATCATTTTGCAACCAGGTTTGCAGGGGCAAGCAGTATTATTCTTTCTTTTTCTTTCCATGTTATTCATTCTTTTTAGTCGAGTGATATTAAACCACTCCACCACAGGGTACTGCTGTGGTTTGTGTAATATGTACAGTAACAACCACATTTCTAATAATCTTCAAGCTTCCTCTTGGTTGTTGGGTATTTCTACCTTTTTCAGTGGGAAAATGGTCACTATTTTGTCAGTTTGTTTTTTATTGGAAGAAATCTCCAAATCTCAAAGCTCTCCAAATGTACTCTCTAGAAAGGAGATGAGAGAGATAACAAATAATATACACATGAAAAATACTGGAAGGCCAGGTCCCAAATCTAAACAGTAAAATAACAAAGTACTGGAGTGAAGGATATGGAAGAAAATGCAGAATAGAACCAGTGAAGAGCACAGGTGCTATAGGCACAATCAGAGAACACTGTATAAACATCAGAGGTCCGCGGTTGTTCAACGTCCTTCCAGCGACTATAAGAAATATTGCCGGAACAACCGTGGACATCTTCAAGAGAAAACTGGACTGTTTTCTTAGAGAAATTCCGGATCAGCCAGGCTGTGGTGGGTATGTGGGCCTGCGGGCCGCTCCAAGCAACAGCCTGGTGGACCAAACTCTCTCGTCTAGCCTGGCCTCGGGCGGGGCTTGGGGAGTACAAGAACTCCCAGAACCCCATCAACCAGGTATCATCCAGGTAATCCTCTTAAGGGCCTGACAGGAGTGGATATTTGTAGTCCAGAGGTTCTGGGTTCGATCCTTGGCAGAGGCGGAAACAAATAGGCAAAGTTTCCTTCACCCTGATAATCCTTTTCACCTAACAGTAAATAGGCACCTGGTAGTTAGACAGCTGCTCCGGGCTGCTTCCTTTAGGGGTGTAACAAAAAGGAGGCCTGGTCACAGATTGGGCTGCAGGGATGCTAAGCCCCTAAATTATCTCATGATAACCTGAAGATATACTGCCTCTTCCATGTGGTTTGGGTGCGCAAGGGTCTTAATTTCTGAATTGGGTCCTCTATCTCAGTTCTCTCGATGTGGTAGCTCAACACTCAGGTGTCCACTGAAGTGTGGTGACTCGTTGCTGAGATTTTCAGGCATGCACTTGCCTAGCAACAGTTGTTAAATTTTTAGCTTTCCAGGAACAATTTTCTAATTATCTACCAGTATATGCTGAGTGGGCAATGCTTAAGGGGGTTTAATGAGTTGCCTACATATGTTTCTGCTTTTCCCAAGTGGTTTTTCCTGATCCATAGGAATGTGGTGCCTGGCTTTCATCATGCTTCTTACCTGCAGGTGCTCTGTTGAGTCCATTTCAGGAGTACTAACTCAATAGATACTTTTTGCTGTTTTATTCCTTACTCTTCTTGGTCTTGACCTTTCCAGGCAAAGAGGTACAGCAAAATTGGGGAAGCAGGACTTTCTCTTTAATGACTTTAGTGTCCACAGAAAGCTTCTCCATCCAGCTGAGTTCATACAGTGCCTTGGTGGTTAACCACATTGAAATTACAGTAGTTTGTGATATAATACAGTGTACCAGTCAGTCTCGACTACAGTATTTCCATATACTGTACCCGTATTTTCATAATTTCAGAAAAGTAATGTTATTTTAACTTTTAATTTGGTGTCATTTCTAGTTTTCAGAATCTTGGGATCATTCACATAGCTAAACGAGACACTAGAGAAATAATTATGCAACGTAAGAGAGATGAATTAATGGTCCATGCACGTCTTCGTAAGCCACATTGTGCCTATGAAGAAATAAAAAGAAGTATCACACCAACAGATCTCAAAAGGGTATGAAATTCATATGGCTTTAGTGTTATCGCATGCAGTTTGTTTTAATTTGATGTTTGGCGACTTCAAATTTAACTGTAGTTTGTTGGTGTATATTTGTGGCCAATATAAATATGGTTTCCTCAGTTGAACTAATTGTTTCCAGAGGATTATTTACTTTCCATGAGATATCTGGAGGACACGGGCAACTTTGCTTTTGTAATGACCTGCTCTGTCAAAAACCTAAGTCAGCATTTGATAAGTTATACGTCTGGCAGCAAAAATGCAAGTCTTGCACTTTAATTAGAATTATTAAAACTCTGATTTGATTATTTTGCATTATCACTTTCATTATCAGGTGGATATATGGAAATTTAAAGAATTTTGAAATTTATATTACTAGGATGAGTACTGTACTGTAGTTTATTGTCAGAGTACTGGGACTCCGGCCCCTCTGTGTGTTTCTGGCCTCGGTGATGCTTAAAATTTACAATCATTTTACATTTTCAAAGTTATTTGTTATGGGTTATAACCATAAATTTAGTGTCTGTGTTCACAAATGAATTCTCTAGAGAATAGATGCAAAAAACAAGTGTATTTATGATGGATTATACATGACAGTGATGAATATAGGGATATTTATGAATAGTAATTAGACGATGAGTTTGTGTCATTGGAATGTTTACTGTCGGAGTACAAGTGGTGCGTTTTAGATTCATTAGAACGTGAAGGGGTTAATGGGGAAACTGTGTTGATCTTGTTATCCAGATTTGTAAAATTTGTTATCTTTGATAGCAATATTATATGTAGTAAGTTGAAGTATGAATTTACACGAGACATATAAGTGTTGATTTTCAAAAGTTAAGTTTTCTAATTTTAATCATTCTTTTGTGAGCAGATGGATGATGAGGCAGAGGAGGAGGCCAAGAGCATGGATCTGAACAAGGTAGTCTTGAGATTCCAAGCATTCCAGTATGACAAGAGCATTGAGAGCTATCGCCCAATCACCCTTCCTGTTGATTCAGAAGTCGTGTTTAATCTTAGTACGTATTTTCTAGTTAAGTGTGTGTTAATATAATTTTGTTTATAGTTCATCACATACCTGATTATCACAGCCCGTCTTCCAGTTTATTTAGTATTTATAGTAATGTTGAGGACCATAGTACATTTATGATGTAATGGACAATTAGAAAGTACAAATTGTTATTACAGTATTGAATTTTGATAAACTGGAAAAGGTTATGTATTTATGTTGCAAAGACAACCTAAGCTGACCTGCCTAATCCTAATACATGCTATCTGAGGCATAATATAGTAATGTGCATATGTGCTATACTAGGCCTAGGAATATTTAAGTTTGGTTTTAGCTTTATTTTTTTAGACTATAAAGTGAATAGTACCAAATTCTACTACCTAATTGCCTTTTACATCAGTGGTTGTACTATGGTACACATAGTTACATAGTTACCTAAACAGGAGGATGGGTTGGATCACCAACTATAATCTGGATTATATGGATTAGTAAATGCTAATTATATTTGCAGTATAAATGAGCAGTTGTCTTATATGCCTTGCTCTCACCTTTTAAGAATATTTCTATATGTTCACTGCATGTGTTATCATACATACTTATTGACACACTAATATTATGACTAGTGGCAATACATCTGTTGTGTGCATTTTAGTCTTACGTCTGCACCTCAATATATGTAGGCTAATCTTCAGTTCTTAAAATACCTTTATCACAGGTTATTTAGACTTTCCTGACCACAATTTTCATTAGAATTGCTTCATTTCTTATGCCTAAATTCATAAGTTTCAATTATTCCATTTAGTTTGAAGTCTCTCCTTTCTCGCCTAACTATCGGTATTAAAATCTATAATCACAGAGCAATGTAGCGATCATTTAAGAGGTTGCCGATGCTGATTATTTGATTTTTTTTTTTGGTTAGTACTACATAGAATTCTTTATAGATATTTCCTCAATTCATTATTATTGAGTGATTGAAAATTAGTAACTGAACATACCTTGAGTTGGCAACATTCAGAATCTTTCTCTGATATTTTTAAGGAATTTATATTTTGGTTTGGCTGCCATAAAAATAAAGTACAGAAGTGTTAATCTTCAGAATAATCCAAACTAAATTTCTAGTTTAATACACATGATCCATACTGTTTTATATTCATATTTGCTGTTGTATCGCAAGTAGGAGGCATAGTTTATTTTAAGATACGTATTGACAAGGTTTTTTCGTTTCACCAGAAAATGCTACAACGGGAGAACTTAGGATTGTGCGAATGTCTGCATGCTCAGCCCCCTGCACTGGAGGGACAGAAATCTGGCTGTTGGTTGAGAAAGTTAGAAGAAGTAAGTGTGATTGGCAATTGCCATATACTGTTCGTAATATGGGTACCTGTATGTTTTGGCACATTTTACTCTTTATTTCTTGTTTGTTTAGTTAATTTTCAATGCTTTCACCTGTAAGTGTTCTAAGTAATTCTTTGGTGGTAGATTTATTACAAACTTGGAATACATGGTCGATGGGATAATATTTTTACCGAGTTTTTGTTTGAAAATGATGCTACCCCCATCACCAGAAACCATTTTGGAATTAATTTGCTATTTTTCGTTCAGAGTTATCCGCATATGCGCTCATGCATTAGCAAACGTGTTCATACACAAATGAATACTGTACACAGATACTCACAGTTCCTCTCTCTACCCAGCCTGCCTCCCTCAAATCTATCTTTCCCTTCCCGTTCACCTCCTATCCCTCGACCCATTTTTCCAGTCTCATAAATTCTCCTCGAGCAGATATAAAACTTGTGGAAAGATGGTTCATAGTGCTAGTGTTATAATTGCAGGAATGTACGTACTTACATTGTGGCAATGGGGCTTAAGGCTTCAAATATCACACTTTTGAAATGACATTTAACCTCAAATTTTGAAAGGGCTTTTCTTTTATGAGTGATATATGACAGGTAAAGGCAACAGAAATTCACTCAGGGTGATCAAGTAATTGGTTTATCTTAGTTTCCCATTGCTGGTTATAGGAAGCTTGTTAGGCTTATTGAGCTCTTTTTCCCCCCCCTTATTGAGCTCTTCCCCCCCCCCCCTTATTGAGCTCTTCCCCCCCCCCTTATTGAGCTCTTCCCCCCCCCTTATTGAGCTCTTCCCCCCCCCTTATTGAGCTCTTCCCCCCCCCCTTATTGAGCTCTTCCCCCCCCCTTATTGAGCTCTTCCCCCCCCCCCCTTATTGAGCTCTTCCCCCCCCCCTTATTGAGCTCTTCCCCCCCTCATTGAGCTCTCCCCCCCCCCCCTGATCCTCTCCCAGACCAGTGATTAATCTTTACTGGGATGCAACCCACAATAATTTGCTTAATCTCAGGTACATATTCACTGCTAGGTGAACAAAGGCATTGGGTGAAGGGAAGTGTTGCCCAAATACTTCTCTCCTGTCACAGGAGTTGAGCCCGGGGTTGTGACCTGGCTGCTCTTATTTTTAAGTTTAATAATTTGTGTATTACAGTGAATTACAGGAGGCTAGATTTGCTTCTAAATGAAAGCAGTGATAAAGTTTTACTGAACAAACTAGGTAATTGTCATTGTCAATTAGCAATTTGGTAATGGCATTAGCAATTAGGTAATTGCTAATGTCATTGTCGAATTAGAAAAATGTAATCGAAGGGACATAAAAGAATAGAGGTGAAAGAGAATGTATTGTAACAATGTTATTGTTAAGTCCCCCATTTCTTTTTCCAGATAATGTTCAAATAAAATTCTTTGAATTGGATCAAAATGATAGAGAAGTCTGGACTGCTTACGGAGAATTCACTGATGCTGATGTGCATCACCAGTATGCTATTGTGTTCAAGTAAGTATTTTATGTTAGTGTTTAGGTTAGCATTTTGTTCTGAAACTTATTATTATCTATGAAATTTAGAATATATTAATGTGACATGTTGTACCACTTTGGTCATTAAAACAGCTGTGTTTTTAAATAAAATTACCAGAACTCCACGTTATCGAAATACGAACTTAAATACGTCAGTTCGGGTCAAAGTGCAACTTGAGCGACCCACAGACAGAGATACAAGTGAACCTCTTGACTTCACTTACCTCCCAGACAGTATGTATTTCTTAGTTTTTGTTTTTTTTGTTTTCATTGTTTCTGTAATAAATTTCATACTAGATTTTATGAAAATTATTGGAAAATAAAACAAGGTTTTCTGTCGCTTGTCTATTGTCTATTCTTACTGCATGTCTGTGCAGTGATAAGACATGTAAAGTCTTTACATGTCAAAGTAATTACTGTGATTCCAGAAATTCTTTGACATAAGAAATGGAAGTAAATTAATCATGCAAATTAGAAGTGTTGCTCCAAAATTATGCATTTGATACTATTATGTATAATTTTCTATAATTTTTATCTTGAATAGTTGAAGATCTAAACTTATTTTTGAGTAATTTTCAAGTTCACGTTTTCCATAATTGTAGTGAATACATTAGGTGATTGTATTAGAATCTTACTTTTAAGCATTGCTTTAGAATTGTTGTGTGTTTTGCTTAGTGTTGTATAATTAAATATATTACTTTTAAAATTTCTAGCCAGATTGTGTTAAGTTTTTAAATGTCATATGATTACATAACTGGCAATCCTTTCACCTAGTTTATACTCGTGGAATGAAATGTAAACAGTAGTTATCTAATTGGTCTTCCGGCCACTCCCAACCACCACAACCCCCACTACCATCACCATAACCACTTATGCCTCTATAACCATCACTACCACTACCAACACTACCACTACTACTAATACAACTACAGTACTGGTACTACACCACCATCACAACCAATACTGGTACTACCACCATCCCTAATGTGACTACTATCAACACTACAACAATTATCACCACACTCTACAATAGTAATAGGCATCCATCAGTCTCGGGAGACTTTGGAGTTGGGCTCTGGTTGTCGGTCTGTAATGACCTTTCCAGGGCGCAAACAAGGGTAGGTTGATACGGAGGAGAAGCTGTTTCCCTCTACAATGCATGCATACATATATCAACAGTGTATACATATTTTTTTAAATACATAGTTTTATTCACACTAAAATATTTATATAAAGATTTTTTACAATTATTTCCTTACATTCAATGTGCATCATAAAGATAACATTTATTAACATACTCTTTTTATAATCAAGACTCATTCTTATCTAAAAATAGTTTCTAAATGTGGGTGTCATTGCAGGTTTGAAGCGCTCGAGAGTGAACCTAGAGAATACGTTGGAGGAAGGGAAGAGGCACTATAATGACCCTCCAGCAAAGAGATTAAACTACAACCCTTATACCAGTGAAGCCATAGATCTGAGTAACAATAGTAAGCTTGCATTGGTCTTTGTTAATTCATGATGCTACTTGCTAGTGGCTTTCTGTATGCTGTAATCCCTCTTATTTACGTCCGGGATGTGTTCCTGGAAATTGGAACTTAAATGGAAAGGACATAAATTGAAACTTATTTTGCCAACGGAATCATGGCATTATATAAGGTGGAGATGTGGTCCTCAGAAGAAAACAAAAAAAATTGCCCAAAGTCATTTAAATGAATACAGTAACATATGGTATATGTACAATACTTATGTTCTTAAAATATATATCTGCTGAGTGTGTTTTGGGGCTTGGTGTGGGCTGAATGCTATTTGAATAGTTACTGAAACAGGATTATCCGACTTTCATTTGAGGGAGGAAGAGGAGTAGCACAGTGGTCAACCTGTTTGGCTTGCAGCAGGGGATGTTTGGGTTGATTCCTGGGCAGAATGGAAGAGTTGGGCAGGTTTCCTTGCCTCTAATGTGCCTGTGAATCTAGCATTAAATATATGTACCTGGCAGTTGGGCGACTGTTATGGGTTGCATCCTGAGAAAGCTCAGTAGTTGGCCTAAGGGGACCTCAATAAGCCTAGCAGGTTTCTTTTGCCAAACTGGAAAACCATAAGGTGGACTGATGACCATACCACACATCAGAAGATGAGGGGAGGTTATCTTGAGATGATTTCGGGGCTTTAGTGTCCCCGCGGCCCGGTCCTCGACCAGGCCTCCATGCTCAGGAAGCAGCCCGTGACAGCTGACTAACACCCAGGTACCTATTTACTGCTAGGTAACAGGGGCATAGGGTGAAAGAAACTCTGCCCAATGTTTCTCGCCGGCGCCCGGGATCGAACTCGGGACCACAGGATCACAAGTCCAGCGTGCTGTCCGCTCGGCCAACCGACTCCATAACAACAATGTTTTGGTCCGTCTGGACCATTATCGAGTCGACAGTGGTCCAGGACGGACCGAAACGTCGTCGTTGTCCCCTCATCTTCTGGTGTGTGGTTTGGTCGTCATATCTTCAGCCACATTATTGTGACTCGTCACCTGCATGAGATGAACTGCTGTCTTTTCTTTTTCTTGGACTTCTTGTAGGGAGTGTTGCTGACCTCTGTGGTATTTTCTTTTCTTCACTTTCCTCTTTTCTCTTCTCTCTTCTCTCTCTCTCTTTTCTCTCCTATTCTCTTCTCTCTTTTCTCACTCATCTCTTTTTCTCTTTTTTTTTCTCTTTTTTTTCTCTTCTCTCCTTTTCTCCTCTCTTCTCTTCTCTTTTTGATCAATTTTTTCAGACATTTAGACAGCTCTCTTATCATGGTAAAACTCCCCATGGATTGACCAAAAGAATTTCCAGCTTTAAAATTCACTGCTTCATTCTAACATAATTTTTTGTATCATTTCCTGCCTCCTCTTTTGTTGTTCAAGCTGAAGGAAGTTAGTTTGATAAGGGCAACTCAGCCATGCCAACTTTATCAGCGTCCCAAAATTTGCAAATTTATATTTTAAAAATAAGGATATAAATCCAATTAAAAAGGTAAATTGAAGAGAGGTTGTAAAAGGTCACTGTATGCGACTCGACATTAAGTAAATCAGAGAGGACATTTAATAGAGGGAAGACGGTAGTTATGATTTATTTTCGTTAATTTGGCGGATAACGTGTGACGAGATGCACCATGAACATTATTTCAACTGTGAATGTTTTTGTGAAAAAGTTATGAAATCAATTATTTACTGAAGTTTTGTTTAGAATAATTAATCTAAGTCTGCACAAGTATTATTTTGATCCAGAATTCATACCTTGGTGAGGAGAGTGATTCTCATGGCATAGGCTGCAAAATTAATATATTACAAACGTATTTGCTGGAAGCTTAGTGCTTACATTTTTAAGTGGAGTTAATCTCTAGTGTTTATTGTTTGTTTAGGCAATTAGATAACTTTTAAAAGTGAGGGTGTTTTATATTGAGGTTTATTTTAAGTTAATTCTTTAGAACTGAGCACTATGCATAATTCTTAATGCGATAATGATTCTATATTCTAATAATTTAATGCTCCAGCGAGCGACTTACAAATTTGATACACTTGAGTGATGAGTTCAATAAATGGTGAAATATAATTATTTTGTTTCAATATTCACCAGTGTATCATTTGGAGTTGTAAGTATTTTGCCTGCAAATTGACAATCACCAAGAAAGCTTCATAATGAATGGAAATGAAGCCAATAATGATTGGTTTTCTTCAAAGTTAATCATCACATCTGGAAGCAAGTTAATTGCTGATATGCTAAAAATTCCTAGCATTTGCCCAGAAGACCAAGGAAAAACTAAACTGATGAATCTGGTTCAGAATGTACTCCATGTGTTATGTCAGGGTAAAACAATATCCATACTTTGTTTTATCATACTATAAAATCAGACTCTGGGATATGAGCATCACGTTTCAGTAACGTAACTTGAGAAAATGCTTATAAAATATTAATTGAAAATGTGTACTTGAAATAAATAATTCTGTTGGGGTTATCTTGAGATGATTTCGGGGCTTTTAGTGTCCCCGCGGCCCGGTCCTCGACCAGGCCTCCACCCCCAGGTGGAGGTCTTAAGCACCGCATAATTGCTAATAATTAGTAAGCACTGTATAAATGTAATTTGGAAAAGATTTACTTATGTTAGACTGGCATTTCATTTTTTTCATGCTAAAATTGACTTTTGTACCTCAATAGTCAGTATTTGATAGAACCTCATCAGTGCATGTATCATTTAATGGTATTTTCCTTGTTAATTCTTTAAATGATGCATATATATTTTACAACTTAATACATGGTGCAACTGCAAAATATGCAAGTGGCAAATATCTCAAGATAACCTATATATGCATGTGGATTTGGTGTCAAGAACTTCTAGTTTGAAAGCAAAACACACATGGATATGTAGCAAATGTGGTAAAGGATGAAGTGTAGTCATCTGTGGTTAGCATATGCTAATAATATGTAGCTTTCAAATGGTCAGTATTGAAGGAAGAATGACCTTTATCAATCTCCAGCAAAGAGTGATGTTCTTGTAATATATTAGTTAATATGTGCATGAGAAGCTAATACTCCTAACTTGTTATCTAATCTTAGGGAAAAAAAAGTGAATGAGGAGGTTGGAAGAAAAGTAAAATAAAAACCGACACTTAGAGACTGGAAAGAGCAGTCTATGGCAACATTAAAGATACATATGGGTAAGTGTTAACCCATTGCAGAAATTAGAAGTAGATGAAGAGAATACTTTGAAAGTCTGATGGGTAGAAATGATAAAACGATTACAAATGTGAACATGATTGGTTTTGCTGGTGTGAGAAGCTGCAAGATAAGAGTACCAGGAGTTATAATCACGGGAATAATTTGTGTCAGTGTGCAGTAGGTGTTGAAATACAAAAAAGCTGCAGGCATTGTTGTGTTGTGTAAAGAAAGAAATGATTGCAGTTTAGACAAGGGAATGGAATGTGGATGTACTGTACTGTAGTTCCATATGCATCCAGTTGTGGGTGAGGGGCAGTACATATATATAATTATTGCAAAAATATATGAAGACCTACTATAACTCCATATACATGACACTTTATGTTGATTGTTAACAGCCCATAAGATAGAACTGTTGTGTTAACAAAACTGATGCCAAAATTTAAGCAATTCTGCTATAAAGAAGAAAACTACAATTGCAGAAAAGGCTAATTTATCCAATGTTTCTCTTGTGTGGTTGCTTCAAAAGTTGTCACTAAACAGGCATATTGACAACCAATAGTAGAACAAACTATTTGGCTAATTGAAAGAAATTTAGTATAATTTGTACACTATTCAAAGGAAAGAGTGATTACAGTATATTTTACAATCGGTAATAAATGTAGTTTACATTAATGTTTTATGACACTACTGTACAGTAGTTCTATTAAGCTAATTTAGCTTTAATAAAGTTGATGAGATGATCAGCATTATGTACATGCTTTACATGTTCATTGTTCATATAAAAGGATGAAAAGGTCCCCCTAGTTCATGCTTGTGTTCAGACATACATCAACACCCTGGAAGCTCTCTACATTGGATACAACATACCAGTATGTCTGCCTTCATCTCACTTCATCTTCATACTCCAGTATTTACACTGCTACTGACTGAAATACAGTAGTTTATACAATACACACCAAGTGCTGTTAGTATGTGCTGTCCCACTACTGCAGCACTGCTAATTGACTCTTGGGCATAAATAGTGACACTGAAAGGGCTTAAAGATATAATGCAAGTTATTGAAAGCCAGGAATATTTTGGAATGTGTTCTAAAAAATTGAGTGGGATCATGCATAGTGGGGAGAATGTTGTTGTTGTAAGGGCTCGTGCACAGTGGAAGTGTGTAGTTAGTCGGATGATGCAGTGGAAGTATGTAGTGGGACGGATCAGGCAGTGGAAGTGTGTAGTGGGTCGGATCAGGCAGTGGAAGTGTATAGTGGGTTGGATCATGCAGTGGAAGTGTGTAGTGGGACGGATCAGGCAGTGGAAGTGTGTAGTGGGTCAGATCATGCAGTGGAAGTGTGTAGTGGGATGGATCATGCAGTGGAAGTGTGTAGTGGGACGGATCAGGCAGTGGAAGTGTATAGTGGGTCAGATCATGCAGTGGAAGTGTGTAGTGGGATGGATCATACAGTGAAAGTGTTTTGAGAGGGTTGGCAAATTAGATTTTTTAATTTGAGAAGTTTGTTTTATTGTATTTAATGACAAGACATGATAAATGTTGATTTTACATTTTTGTTTGAGATTCAGACTTTCTATAGTATGTGCAGTAGGTCTGTGGGCGCTGTGAGATGCTTGCTGTTTATGTTAGATTCCATAGGGGTATGATTGATTGGGGTTAATAAAGCTTGATTGTGCCAAGGATGCATGGTTACATTTAGGTAAGAAGTTTAACGTTATCATGGCTGTTCAACATGTTGATGGGGTGAATATATAGGTTGGGGAAGGAGTAGAGTTTGAACATTGGTTAACAAAATGAAAGCTACTTTATTGTTGTGTGCTGATGCAGTATAGCAGACAGTTCAATCAGTCACAAGAAAATATTGGTCACAAGAAAATAAATGTGGAGGGTAAAGAGTCTAGAATTGTGTTGCCGCAGAACTTTGTAAATTTGGAATGGAGGAAAATTTTATCCATCCGTTAGTTACTAGCCCTTTGTGCTATCATGCAGTCTAATGGTCAGGTTTTCATTTTAAATAACTTGTGCCTGTGTCAGATACTTGAAATTTTAGCAATCTCTGCTTCCCTTTTGCCTGGGATTTACTTCCCTGAAGGAGATACAAATATTAATTTACATATGTACAGTATATTTATGCTGTATATGCAGACAATGTATGCTTCAGTCACACCACCACATCAACAGAGTAGTGTCCCATTTTTGTGTATACAAAAACTTGTGTATGCTCTGGAATGTGCAGGTTATTTCAGCAATGTTAACAATGTCCTGTTTGGAGTAAAATAGGTTAAAATGTGTTTGGAGTTAACTGAACAAACAAATTATTATTATTATTTTTTTCTTACTTAGATTATGGATTGGAAGAGTTACAGGTAAAATGTGAGAATCGTAATGCTTGCTTGGAGAAACATTTGATGAATGGCTTGGATGAATGTGCTATACAGTATTGTAACATTTGTAGTGTATTACCAGTACAGTTTACTGTATACTTTTTTTTAATATGGTTGAGTATTTTATAATGAACAGTAAGCAAGGTGGGTGGATATATAAATGTTTTACAGTTACAATAACATTCCCTTTATTCTTTATTCTAACAAACGTAGCTTGTGCCTGTTGTGCCTGCCTGTTACCTAGCAGTAAATAGGTACCTGGGTGTTAGTCAGCTGTCACGGGCTGCTTCCTGGGGGTGGAGGCCTGGTCGAGGACCGGGCCACGGGGACACTAAAGCCCCGAAATCATCTCAAGATAACCTTGTGTGTGTGTGGATAAGTTTTGAATAGTTTGTATAAAATGTTTTGTTGTTGACAGCACGAGGTTGTCGAGGGCAAGAGGATTCTGTGCAGGCGCCCGATTTCTGGAAGATTATTGGAGGTGAGGTGATATTTTTGTATATTATATAATGATTATACCCAAAACCTGAAAATTTATAGTTAATATTTCATTGTGTAAATAATAAATTTAATGGGACTGAATATATATATTACTTATAGTTTACAGTGTACTATCTTGGCTTTCTTGAATGAAATGGATTTCTGTACATGTTATACTTTGAGAGGTGGGTTGCATCTAACCATATTTACCATGCTTCTGATAAATATTACTTCTGTATCAATTATTGTTGTTTACTTTATGTACTGCTTTCAACATCTGCAATAGGTTTGGAGAAAGTAACTCAAATGTTTGGAGTAATTCAAATTAGGTTGGAGAAGTTTGTAGTATGCTGTTGGAAAATAGATTATTTATAGAATATTGCTACAAATAAATTCTGTTTTCATCACCAGACTTTGCTGACAATGGCGGGATGCCTACGTATGCCTTGGAAGTTTCCAATCAGTCTCCGCAACACACTGTGAGTTCAAATATGTCTTGTAATGGAAGAGCCATGTTAGGGAAAAAGGATAATTAAAAAATTGCATGATAACATTTAATTTATAACATAAAGTATGGAATATGAGCTGTGCATAGGACAGTAAAGAGCTCAAAGTGGTGGTTATTATTTCATATTAATAGCATTATTTTTTAGGTGTAGGGAGCTGGGCTAGAGGGGAAGTAGTAGAGAATTATAGAAAGTAGAGTTTTGTTTATGGTGGCAAACCATACAACATGGTTGTAAAATTTCTTGAAAGTCTGAAATATTAAACAGTGAAATTTGTTACCTGGCTTGTGTTAAGTCATTGAGAGGAATTGAGATGCTTTATTATGATTGAGGTTTTTATTTGATTTATAATGGAGGCGGTGGTGGCTAAATTGGCTTCTGTGTACAACTTTGTAAATGTACAAGACTATCACTATGGCATTGAGAATTTTGTTAAATATTTTTCCAATTTTTTTGTATAACTTTGTTATTTGTATAGAAGATTTTATTTTTTTGTACCTGGAGGGTGATGTACAGTATTTATTTCTTGGCAGAGGTAAAGGGTGAAGCAATGTACCTGAGCAGGTCAGTGTACAGAGGTGGGTAGGAGAGCAGGTCAGTGTACGGCCGTAAGACTGATTGTGGTAAAACTGTATGCTTTAATATTTGTTTCCCATTATATTTAAGTACTTGTGTAATGAAATTAGCCATTATTGTTACAGGTGCCTTCGCCAGGAAATCCTATAGATTCTGGGAACAATATATTGTACTCTCCCATCCACCCGGGATCAGTTGGGACACCCAGTACGGAATATGTCACCATATGCAATGGTGTGCTGCAGGTAATACTGTAACTTAGTGTCTAACTTATACATTATTCACTTTGTGGCATTTATATTTATCTTAAGAATGAGATTGCACTTGCTTCTTTGTATTGTTCATATCTTTATTTAGTGTATTCAAGTCCGTATTTCATTTTTTATCATCAGGCTGTTAAAATCCTCATTCAGCTTATGATTATTTTTGTCAATACTGGACATCATTGGGAAAACTTTCCACTTGTGTAGTTACTTTTTCCATTATTTAACGCTTCTTGTGCCTTGTCTGGAGTTCGTTCTCTCTCTCTCTCTCTCTCACTCATACTCTCTCTCTCTTACACTCTCTCTCACACTCTCTCTCTCTTACACTCTCTCTCACACTCTCTCACACACTCACACACTCTCTCTCTTTCACACTCTTTCTCACACTCTCTCACTCTCACACTCACTCTCTCTCACACTCACTCTCTCTGACACACTCCCACTCACTATATATACTGTATACGTTAAAAAATATTGCCATTGCTATTTTGCAAAACTAATTTACTGAGAAAGATATTTTTCTTTTATGAAATGGGTAGGAATCCCCAACTTATCACTCGCATCTTTAATTTCTGCTTGTTACTTTGTCCTAAATATTGCTGCTACTCTAAATTAGGCCTCCTATTATTGATTTAATACTGATCCTGGACTGTTAATGATTTAATATAAAGTGTTTATATTGTATATTAAATCAGCATTATTAATGCACTCCTATTTGCTACAGGTGCCTTCACCAGGCCAGCAGTTGTCACCAAATTCCCCACAATACAGCCAACTGTCTCCGGTCGAACACTCTGTGGGTTCTCCTCCATATCAGGGAGGAGGAGGGGGAGGGGGTGGTGGTGATGGTGGATTATCTCTCTCTCAGTTCATCCACTCGCAGTCACCCCAGTATAACCAGTCTCCTTCTCCAGTCATGATGGTGCCTTCCCCCTCGTATCAAGACAACACTTCACAGCTCATAACCCAACAGTATCCACAGCAACAACTGCAACAGCAACAACAACAGCAGCAGCAGCAACAGCAGCAGCAGCAGCAGCAACAGCAGCAACTGCAGCAGTTACAAGTACAGCAACAACAACAGCAGCAGCAGCAGCAAACACAACAGTTTCAGAAGCAGCCACAAATGGGATCACAACAAGCGGTATGTTAATAAGGAGCATGAATACCTGTCACATGTTTATATACACAAAATTTTAGAAGGTAATTGACTAAGCATAATTAATTGAACGTATTATAGTTACAAATAGTTATAGAAGATAGTTACAGCTCTACTCTTAACTTCAAAAAAATTTCACATAGTGAAATAGTTTAATTTTCATTAGCTATAGCCAGATGTAAACTTCTGTAATGCAAGAAAATAATTTTAAAAACTTTGAAAATTGGTATATTTTAATATGTGAACACAGTATTAACCACTGCACAGCTCTGCATTGAAATACGACACTCCTGTGATGCTCCGAAAAATAAATTATTTCCAAAAAATTATTTTATCACGTATTGTTAAAATGCAGTCTCTGATCACGGGAAACTAAAAAAAAAAAAATTGTATGTGACATACTTTAGCTGCGATGGAGCTGGGAAGTTGAGCAAATTATGGGTGCTGAGCGATGAGTGCTCGTCTGCACCGCCACCCTGTGGGGTGGCAGTTGCCGTGAATATAATGTTTCACAATTACAGCATTTTGATGTTTCTCATTTGTTTCTTCTCTGGTTTTTTGCTGTAATATTTTTCAAAAGTGTGTAATTTGTGGAATTTATATAATTCAATGTGTGGAACATTGCTATGCTCAAAATTATGGGGTTACCTTACCTTGGAGTTGTTCCGGGGCTTAGCGTCCCCGCGGCCCGGTTGTCGACCAGGCCTCCTCGTTGCTGGACTGGTTAACCAAGCTGTTTGACGCGGCTGCTCGCAGCCTTATGTATGAATCACAGCCTGGTTGGTCAGGTATCCTTTGGAGGTGCTTATCCAGTTCTCTCTTGAACACTGCGAGGGGTCGGCCAGTTATGCCCCTTATGTGTAGTGTTGAACAGTCTCGGTCCTCTGATGTTGATAGAGTTCTCCCTCAGAGTACCTGTTGCACCTCTGCTCTTCAATGGGGGTATTCTGCACATCCTGCCATGCCTTCTGGTCTCATGTGATGTTTAGCAATAGTAAGGCAACAAAAGATCATTCGGACATTTGAGGGAAAAGAGACGGGCAGGAAGAGGCTCTGTTACACTGTATTTGCCTTTAAAAATATAAACAAACAACCATGCAATAGGCTTAATTTGTAGGTGATGTAGCCTTTGAAGAACGTTGTGTGTGTGATAAATGCAGCTCGTATCCCTTTGCTTGATGTCTTCAATATTTCTCATCACTTGGATACTTTTTGACATTTTGTCTGGAGAGGCTACATATTAACAATTTAAATATATATATATATATATATATATATATATATATATATATATATATATATATATATATATATATATATATAATATATAATAATATATATAATATATAATATATTTATTTATTTATTTATATATTTATATATATATTGTGACGGTAACGCGTTGGTGTTTGGCTGTTTAATGCTAGGGGTATGGCCTCGTCACATAGTTATAAAAAAATAGAAAAACTGGAACTTCGTCTGTGGTAAGGTAAGGAGAAGACACACAAAACACAAGTAAAACTTTAACAATGAAATTTTAATTACGTTAAATAAATCAAAACATGAAAATAATGCACAAACAAATTCTTATAATAAAATCAATGAATCAAAAGAATAAGAATACTTAAATGACACAATGAAAGTTACGTTAAGGCAAAATAACAAGAAGTGCAATACAACAGTAAGTGGGAGGTGCTGGAATATTGGCTTAAAGCCACCACCTCTCTCAGTACACTCTAGAGTCTAGCTGGGAGGTGTGCTGGCTACGAAAGCACGGAACATTCTGAAGACTGATGTTGGGGCGACCCCAGACATCGGGTAGTATTGGGGGCGAGTGCAGGTGCAGCCAGACCGGCGACCAATCAGCGGAGCCGTAGCGATCAACGGGTAGTTTGGTGATTTGGGTCCGAACAGGTGGCGGGCTGCATACGTTTCTGCTCACCCTTGCAAGCCTTGCTGGTGCTGTTGTCGTTGTTGGACATTTCTTCCATAGTCTTTTATATAGTTGTGAAGACGTAATTTTGGAGGGAAGAGCAGGCTCAATCTCTTGAAGGAGATTATCGTCACAACTCTCCCCCGAAGCCTGCGGTTCTGGAAGAAGTACGTCGTTATGTGGTGGAGTAATGGATGGAGTTGCTTCTACTTCATAAACTCTGGAGAGATCATGGGCTAAGATGTTGTCAGACTCTTGGTATAGCGTGTCTCCAGGTTGAATTTCTGCAGGTAGCAAGCCCATAGTAGAAGACGTTGAGATGAGAAGTGGGCGTGCTGCAGGAGGTGTAGGGTGGTGTGGTCCGTATTGATGGTGGACCGAGCACTTTTCAGGTGTGGAGTGAAGTGCTGAAGCTTCAGGATGAGGAAGAGTAGCTCCTTGCCAATTGTTCCGTAGATCCTTGTAGCAGTAGTCGCTGACAGGTGTATTCTTCTCGCCTCGTTGCTGCATCACGACACCACCCACGTCGGTACCATTGGCGTCGACATGGAGGATGAAGGGCTTATCTGACGAGGTGAGAGTGGAATTAGAAGAGGGCATAGGAGCACGATTATTATCCTGAAAGCATTTGGGAAGATCATTAAGGATTTTGGAATTAGAAAGCGCCGACTCCTTGTCAGTGCTTTCGGGAGAAGAAGCCGGGATGGTCTCACTGTGGATGTAGGGTTCTGTGAAGGTAGAACAATTAATCAAGACAGTGGGAGGAGTACCATTATATTGCTTCAGGAGGTTGACGTGGCACAGCTGGGTCTTCCGCCGCCTATCTGGAGTCTCTATGACGTATGCGTTGTTGTTTCTGCACTCTTTGACGCAGTAGGGTCCTGAAAATTTGTTTTGTAAAGGTGAACCTGGGATAGGGAAATAAGCAAGGACGAAGTCTCCCGGCTTGAATTTTCTTACTTTGCTGGTCTGGTCGTAATGAGTCTTCATTCTCACCTGGGCTTTCAATAGATTATCATGGGCAAAGCGGTGGACTCTCTCTAGAATGTGCTGAAGGTTTTGAAGAAACTGGGGCACATTCTGATGCTCACTGAAGGTGGCATCTCTGAGAGAGTCTTTGAAAGCCTTAAGGGGAGTACGGCACTTACGGCCGTAGAGCATCTCATAAGGAGATACTCCTAGGGACTCATTGGGGAGACTTCTGAAAATACACATTATTAGGTCAATCTGCTTATCCCAATCCTTTGAGGTTTCACTACAAAACTTTTTCAAGAGTGCTTTGATGGTCTGATGACTACGTTCAAGAGAACCCTGTGAAGCAGGATGATAGGGGCTGGACAATACCTGTTTGATGTTGAACTCCTCCAGTGTTCTTTTGAAGAGATCACTGGTGAAGTTGGTGCCACAGTCACTTTGAATCTCCCTGGGAAATCCGTATTGAGTGAAGATCTTCAATAGATGTTTGATAACCGTAGCAGCCGTGATGTTCTTCACTGGAACTGCTATGGGAAATCTGGTGGTAGGACACAGGATGGTTAGGATGTAGGCGTTACCTGAACTGGTCCGAGGTAAAGGACCGACACAGTCTATTATGAGTCTGTGGAAAGGTTCCGCAGGCACCTGTATGGGAATCAGTGGTGCTCTGGGAATGGAGACGTTCGGTTTGCCTGCCATCTGACATGTATGACACTGTTTTACGTACTGTTTGACGTTGTTTACCATACCTGGCCAGTAGTAGTCTTGACGAATCCCATGGTAAGTCTTGTTGAAGCCGTAGTGGGAGAATGCTCCATGGGCCAGGTGTAGAATAGTGGGCCGCAGGCTGGTGGGAATCACAAGTTGTTCGGTGTTGGCCCAATCGTCCTCCTCCTTCAGTTTACTGGGTCTATATCTGCGGTAGAGCAAGTCGTTCTCTAGGAAGAACCCAGGAATACTGTCGGGTTGAGTCTCAGCCTGGAAAAACAATGGTGTTAAAGTAAGATCTTCCCTCTGCAACTTACGGAACTCCAACTTGGTCAGATGCGGGGGTAGTTTCTGAGGGTCTTGAGGGACAGCGGTGGCAGTAGAGTCAGCTGGCTGTGGACGTGCGGCTTGTGCACGGGTGGTCACGAGAACCGGAGGAGAAACTTCATCACTCTCTTGAACCTCTGCTGGAACATACTCGAGAATAGGGTTACTTGGCACAGAGTTACACACCTGGGGTTTGTCCATGACGATCAGGTTGGTTGGTTGCAGGTCTTCTGCCAAGTCGTTGCCTAGGAGAAGTTGCACTCCAGGCATGGGAAAAGGCTTTTCCCTGACGGCGACTTGGACTTCCCCGTTCACGTAGGGACAATCCAGGTGGACTCTGGCGAGAGGGTATGGAGTAGTAGCAGTGAGGTCAGTGATGAAGACCGTTTCCCCGGTGTAGACTATGTTGGGCACAGCCGACTTCAAGATGATCGATTGTAGAGCCGCTGTGTCCCTCAAGATCTTCAATTTGAAACGTCCCTCCGGATTTGAACCGTTGGCAGAGACAGTTCCAGTATACAGGTGGTTACTGAAAAGAGAAAGATCATTAACATCAACACCAACATTCATCACAGGCTTACCGGACTTAGGAGGAGTTGGTTTGGGTCGTTGTTGGTCAGTGGATCCCTTGTATTGAGACTTACCACACTTGTCTATGGTATGTCCATAGAGTCTACAATACTTGCAGTACAGTTGTGAACCAGCTTGATCGGGGCTCACCTTCTCGTAACTGTACCACGACTTCTTACTGGAGGATGGTTCAGGTGTCAGCCGGTGGATGAGGCTGTAAGTGTCAGCCGACTTAGCACACTTCAGGTAGTCGGTTTCTTCTTTATCTGCTAAGTAGAGGCGGACAGGAGGCGGCACACGTCTCAAGAATTCTTCAACAAGCATCAGGTTCACGAGTTCTGTAAAAGTAGAGACATGTGCTGCTTCCAGCCATTTCATGAAATACCTCCGTTTCGTGTTAGCAAACTCGAGGAAGGTAGTGGTACTTGCCTTCAGGTGGTCACGGAATTTCCTTCTATAACTTTCGGTGGAAAGTAGGTAGGCGTCTAACACTGCTTGTTTCAGAGTGTAGTAGTCATTCTCAGACGCCAAAGTACTGAGTGTGACTGCAGCTCTACCTGTAAGATGGACTCTGAGAAGTGTGGCCCATTGGTTGACAGGCCAACTGAGTTGATTAGCAAGGGTTTCAAAGGTGGTGAAAAAAACATCAACTTCTGCTTCTACAAAGGATGGCATTAACTTACTTGCATGTGATATATTAAAACTGACGGGAAGATTGGCAGTAGCTTGCTGGCGTTGGGTGAAGTGTGAAGTTTCCAAGGCGATTTCACGTTGACGACACTCTAGAGCCAGAGTTGCTTGTTGCTTGTCATGTTCGCGTTGTATTTCCAACTCGCGTTGTTTTGTTTCAAGCTGTACTCTCTCACGTTCATGGAGCAAGGCGACCTCACGTTCGTGTTCTTCTCTCCTCAAAGCGGCTTCGCGTTCGTGTTCTTCCCTTCGTATGGCAGCTGCTTCTCTTTGCTGCTCACGTTCAATCTTGGCCAGCTCTAGTTTAAGTTTCATCGCTGCCAAGTCAGTTTTCTCTGCAATATAGTAAGTTTCATGTGTTTCAGAGTCTATCTTACCTTGCTCTAAATAGTAATCCAGCAACAGGTTGTGTAGGTCATTTTTGTTGGCTTGGTAGGGAACTTCTAGTTGATACTCATGTGCAAGAGTTTGTAGTTCAGTCCTCTTGGCACGACTTAAAGTTCCTATTTCACCTGCTGGATTTGCACGGAAAGTTTGGAGACGAAACATGGTGAAATTAGCAAATAAAGGTACACGAATGTTCAATAATGAAATGTCAGAAACAGGACAACGTGGCAACTGGTACCTATCCTGTGTGATCTTTAACAATTAACGTTAAGTGAAAGATATTAAATTAAATCAAGGGCGCAGGAAATCTTGTACCCGGTACTCATGTAAGAGAATAAGGGCAAGAAAATCCTACTAACAAATGAAACAAAGTTTCGAAAACAAATGAAACAGTTAAATGCTTCAAAAGTAAAATTGGTAGTCCAAGGATGTAGGCATACCTTGCCAAGTCTCTAAAGGACATAAAGCAAGTTTTTCCCACTGAATTTAATATGATACTTACAGAATTAGCGAACTTTTGTGCTCTGAAAAAATAAGCTAATTCCCTACCGTTGTATGTATCATCATCTCTGACTGACGTGTAGGGGTGCGAGGTGTCAACTGGTGACGAGAACTGCTGCTGAGGTCCCAATTCAGCAACTAAAGTTCGAGCTAGAGGAACTATGGCCCTCTTTGTCCTCCTACAGTCAGATTGCAGAAGATTGGGTACTCTTGACCCGGGGCAGACCACAGTACCAGGGTACCAATATGATGATCTGTCAGAATGAGAAATATTCAAGGGACATAGATGGTAAATACGAGTAATAACAAGGAGGGAGAGATGACCAATTAAGAGTATGACTGCGGCCTACAGTCACCACGTAATCCAAAGTTGTCTCACCTTCACTATATGTTACTCTCGTAATGCACAATACACCGCACCTTATAAAAAATGAAATTGAATGAAAAATAGTAAAGCTACGTTAACAAAGTTAAATACGCTTACCATAAATTACCACTTGGCACCAGTACCTGAGTGAGGCTCCTAGGACAGGCCCCCATATAACTTGTGACGGTAACGCGTTGGTGTTTGGCTGTTTAATGCTAGGGGTATGGCCTCGTCACATAGTTATAAAAAAATAGAAAAACTGGAACTTCGTCTGTGGTAAGGTAAGGAGAAGACACACAAAACACAAGTAAAACTTTAACAATGAAATTTTAATTACGTTAAATAAATCAAAACATGAAAATAATGCACAAACAAATTCTTATAATAAAATCAATGAATCAAAAGAATAAGAATACTTAAATGACACAATGAAAGTTACGTTAAGGCAAAATAACAAGAAGTGCAATACAACAGTAAGTGGGAGGTGCTGGAATATTGGCTTAAAGCCACCACCTCTCTCAGTACACTCTAGAGTCTAGCTGGGAGGTGTGCTGGCTACGAAAGCACGGAACATTCTGAAGACTGATGTTGGGGCGACCCCAGACATCGGGTAGTATTGGGGGCGAGTGCAGGTGCAGCCAGACCGGCGACCAATCAGCGGAGCCGTAGCGATCAACGGGTAGTTTGGTGATTTGGGTCCGAACAGGTGGCGGGCTGCATACGTTTCTGCTCACCCTTGCAAGCCTTGCTGGTGCTGTTGTCGTTGTTGGACATTTCTTCCATAGTCTTTTATATAGTTGTGAAGACGTAATTTTGGAGGGAAGAGCAGGCTCAATCTCTTGAAGGAGATTATCGTCACAATATATATATATATTTATTCACTCACTCTTACTTACTTTATTCAATTGTAAAAAGTAAGAAGTTCTATTTGCTATTGTATATACAGTACTCGGTCATTAGAGCTGCCTGTGGGGTAGCAGTAGCACACTCGTCCCCGCACACTTCATGAGTGACACGAGTCTGGGTTTGAGCCCTGCTTGAGAAGAGACGAATAGGTGCCAGTAATGATCTGTATACCTCTGTTCACCCAGCAGTAATTGGGGACCTGGTAAAGCAATTAGCAGACTATATTTCAAGGGAAAACTAGTCGAGTGAGGCTTAAGATGAGCTGTGATCAGGGAATGCTTGAAGCTTGCTAACAGGAGTCAGAAGTCCTTTCTGAGTCCTTCCTTAACAAAACAAAACAAAAAAATTGTTTTGAAGGTAATACTTATATTAACATTTTTTGGTTGATTTGCAGATGCAAGGTGTTGGGGAGAGTTGGGTGACTGTACAACACAGCATGCCACTGCAGCCTCAGCATAGTTTGCCAGTTAGTATTAATTTATTGTGTGTGTATATTTCATTCAGTTCTATCAATCTTGTGAAATATAAATTAGTGCTCTTTTGTGCCAAGCAAATTTAATGATGGCAAAATATACATATACATAAATATGTATGTGCATATGTGTATAGTATACAAACTAATATACTGTATTGCCTAATTTTGGGTTTATCATCACATCATCTATATCTGTCTTTTGTATGTATATGTGTCGATGAGTCATTGAATTGAAGGGAGCCGGTCGGCCGAGCGGACAGCACGCTGGACACGTGATCCTGTGGTCCCGGGTTCGATCCTGGGCGCCGGCGAGAAACAATAGGCAGAGTTTCTTTCACCCTATGCCCCTGTTACCTAGCAGTAAAATAGGTACCTGGGAGTGGAGGACCGGGCCGCGGGGACACTAAAGCCCCGTAATCATCTCAAGATAACCTCAAGAATTGATTTATTCCAGGTCCCAGAAATTGAATTGCCAAGCATGTTTAACTTGGGTGGTATCGACCAAGAGCCATCCCTAATGGATATGCTGGACATTGCAGGAGGTCAGCTCGATTTTAACACAGTTTTCAACAATGATATAAAGGCTGATTATGGAGGCAGAAAAAGTGAGTGAAGTGTAAAAATTACACTTATCAATTTTAGTACAGCATATATTTTTTTCAATTTTGTCTTGTCATAATATTAGTACTTTCTTCAAAGTTCCCTCCTTCTCTTATTCTAGCAAACTTGTCCCTTAAATTTTAAGAGAAGTCATAAATTTTGCACATGTAAACTTATTTTACAAATGTATTGGTAAATTGTTCGACATTTATTGTCATTTGTCACTTTTCATTGTGTAAGAAGGCATCACCCTAGAGATAAAAAAAGGGATATGCATAGTATTTGGTAGACATATTTGAAATATTTTTCATGTAAACTATAATATTGTGTTACTACACTTTGCCATTTGTGATACGGGTTCATTCGCCTTATCTTTTATTTTTGTTTAGCATCAGATTCGAAGAATAAGCAGAGAGACAGACCACTTAGTACTAGTCAAGATGTAGAAGAACTCAGTAAAATGATGTCTGAAGTATGTGTTGAAGACCCATCATCACGCACTAGTAGAAACCCCACTTCGCAAAGAGAAGTATCTGGTCAGCAAAGTACACCAAATGTGGATGTGGCATTCAGGGTAGCTGTTAGTGCTGCAGAGTGCTTACAGGCATATGCAGCTACTGGAGACATTTCCTTACTTCTAGCCACTCATCGATATCTTCTTGCTGTGCAGAACAATCAAGGTGACACGTAAGTTTTCTCCAGAATGTTAAACTTGGGCTGTTGAAGGTGCTAGATGCCATTGCAGAAAACTATATGTTTTATGATTTAATATACTGTATTGTAATATGCCTTTTTCACACACCACATTGTACATTGTATGTGGTGTATACCTGAGCACTGAAATACTATATTTTAATGACTTTTTTTTTTCACCAGTGCTCTGCATACTGCAGTCAGTAACAAGAATATGGAAGCTTTTAACAAGATCTTGAAAGCCAGTGAGAAGATTAATCCACATGACCTATTAAATGCTCAAAATTTTGCAAGCGAAGTAAGGCACTAGTTGTATTTGTTATTGTTAGTATTGTAACATAGTGTTGTTGATTTTGTTTATGTGCATTAAAGCATACAAAATAAATTGTTATACAGTACTGGTATATAAATTGATGCCCCTCTGTGTATGAATTCACTCTCATACAGATGCGTAAATTTGAGAAGGCTGCACTTTCTTATATGCATAAAATCTCAATTTCAGACTGCCCTACACCAAGCTGTCCGTGGCAATGAAGTAACAATGGTGAGGAGACTGGTGGCTGCTTTGGGATGTGATGTGAGCATTGCTGATGCACAGGGAAACACACCGATCCACTGTGCGGCAGAATTACAGGACCACAGGTGTCTTGAAGCACTTTTGACTAGGCCAGTTAATGGCACTCGTTCAGCACTGCCTCAGGCTGTTAATGCTTACAATTATCATGGTGAGTTGATGTCTGTTCATAATGGCACCCCATGTGGTGATACTCACTTTTTAATAAGTTTGTACAGTACTATAATATCATATTTTACTTTACATTATCAATACTTTTTGAAGGCATTTGATGTAGTTTTAATCGTTCCCTTCTATTGTATTATTATTGGGTAACTATTTTCTAAGATAGTATGCATCTTGTTCTTAAACCTTTTTTCAAAATTGTGTTGAATTTAGGAAACACCTTTGTCAATAATTTTGATGCCGTACTTTCAACACTTCTGTATTGGTGTTCAAATTGATTTTGCAGAACATTTGAAAGATACATGAATGTAATCCAAAGAGTACATAAAAATATACACAAGTCCTTCACCAACACAATAAGTGAGCCATGCCTAGCACTTTGTAACATGTGGTATTTAATGCCTATTTTGTGTAAAACAATTATGCTTTTACTAATCTCTCTCATATCACAGGCTCTTTTATTATCAGCAATTGCTTGAAAATGTAGTTCTTAAAATTGTTCTGGATTTCAGGTGCAACTCCTTTACATATTGCTGTCACTGCTGGGAACCTGAACTGTGTAAAGCTACTATTAAGCGTTGGGGGTCAAGTACACTTGTGCGAAAGAAAGAGAGGCTCTAATCCCCTACATCTGGCTGTAATGTTTGGCCACCATGAGATTGCACGCTTTTTGTTAAACAATGTGAGTATCTTCAGTCCACTATAAAGTTTGTCAATATTTTAGCCGTTTTTGTCAAAATTTATACATACTTTTGTATGTTTACTAGAGTGCAAAATTTTCAATCCATTCATAGAAGACTTCCACCTGCCAATTTTGCAGTTTCATATGTGAAGCAGTTGTTACTAGCTTGCAATGAAAAGGAAGATTGTGTGAATAGCTTAAAGATTGCTGAAGCAAGAAGAATGTGTATATGTGGTTAAAGAATCAATAATACTGCTTAATTGGTAACCAAGAACAATTGTCCCCTTAAAAATGGGTGAAAGCTCAAGCCCATTAATATTGCACTATAACACTATTTTGCAATAATATTACCTGTACTGTAATGAGAATTGTTCTCACTTAAGCAGGTGTGTATTATGAATGGTTCAAGAAACACTTAAGCACTAGGAAAGTATTTGACCCAAAATTATTAGGTAAGGAAAAGATGTCCTATCTTGCCAAGTTAGTCTTGACCAAGTTATTTCATTCTGATTTTTCTTTTTCTTGTGAAGCCAAGATACATTTTTGTCCTAAGGAAAATTAAAATATTGTACACACCAACATGATGCTAAAAGTAATAGCTTCTGAATGGAAAAGTAATGTTTAATTGTGTGAAGATTAGAACACGGTACCATAAGTACAGACTTTCAGCATGATTCCATATACAGTTTTACTATGGTGGTATTGTACTTGGTATAAAGACATAGCAAGAAACCTTTGTGTCTGTTGCCAGGTTATTTGTGGGAAAATGCTACCATTGATCTAACTTATTTTCTGGATAGATGAAGTTTAGATAGAAAAGCAGATGTTGATACATTTGTACCCGCTTTACCATGGTAGGAAATGACATCATGCAAATTCAGTAGACGGGGGATAATGCAGCATAAAATACAAATGTTTAATACTTGATTTACTCTAAAGTAGTCAAGAATTTTATCAATTTTGGTCATATATACCTGGTTGATACCTGGTTGATGGGGTTCTGGGAGTTCTTCTACTCCCCAAGCCCGGCCCGAGGCCAGGTTTGACTTGTGATATAAACACACATAATTTATACTGTTCTTCATTTCAGACAAATGTGACAGTTGAAGCAGGCATGTTTGATGGTAATACAGCACTACACTTAGCAGCTCAAGCACGCGATCAGGAGATGTGCAAAATTCTTCTTATGGCACATGTACGTTAATACAGTACAGTATCAGTGTTTTAAGTAACCTTTTGGATGAGATATTTTTTTATCCAAAATCCTAACATTTGCTTTTGATGCTGTTAGTTACTATTTGATGAGTTATAGCTTGTGTGTGTAGTTGAGAGCTAACCCTGGGTGTGAATGTTATATTTATTAAGTGTTTTGTTATAAGATAGTTGGTGTTAGTCTGTGGTTAGGAGTGGTTTTGTTTGAAAGCAAAATCCTTGATTCTAAAGCCTTAATATAATTCCATGCAACAGTCAATCCACCAGTTTATGAATTAAATGTATTTTACATGTGACTCAAAATAGATGATCAAGCTTTTGTCCGAGGGGCTCACTTCACTTTCATAATTCATTGCACATTTTAGTTATTCACACCTCTTAAATCTAATTATGCAGCAAAATAGGTTAATATTTTGCTGTCAGAGTTAATTTGACAAAACAGTATTTGACATATAACGCAATTTCAGATTCTGATTTAAAGGTATTTCATGCTTGCTCAAGACGTTTGTAGTTTCACTCATCATGTATTTTACAACTTAGAAATATGTTTCTGTAGCTTTCACTGTATTGCAGTGGCAACCCGTTCTCGCAAATTCGTATAGTCAATATTGACTTATTAACTACGTGCATAGGTGATATACTAAACATAATAGATACCCCTTAAAAAGCTTCATAGAAAACACCGACCTTACCTAACCTTGTTAGTATCTTAAGATAAGCATCTTATTGCTTCGTAATTACAATTATTACTTAACCTATACCTATAATAGGTTAAGTAACAATTGTAATTACGAAGCTATAAGATGCTTATCTTAAGATACTAACAAGGTTAGGTAAGGTCGGTGTTTTCTATGAAGCTTTTTAAGGGTATCTATTATGTTTAGTATGTCACCTATGCACTTATTTAATAAGTCAATATTGACTTTACGAATTTGCGAGAACGGGTTGGCAGTGGATATAGCAAGGCAGTAGTTTTCATATTCATCTGATAATCTAGCAGATATAAACTTAAATTAAGCTACCATTGAGAATG
Organism: Procambarus clarkii; assembly: GCF_040958095.1. Taxonomy (NCBI): domain Eukaryota; kingdom Metazoa; phylum Arthropoda; class Malacostraca; order Decapoda; family Cambaridae; genus Procambarus; species Procambarus clarkii. Next base: position 5,399,772 of record NC_091221.1, on the reverse strand, counting down.
TAGTGTTGTGTTTGATGTCTGGTTTAAGCTAGCATTAGGTGGATAATCATAAAACAATACATGTATAATATAATCCCAAGTCCTTTTATGAATATCCCAACAGTGAAGGGATACATGTGCCCTAATAGCCATTCTAGCTTATCCTATAAGGTACCATATAATATCAGTATCTGTATGGCTGTAATCCTGAGTGCCAAAAAGTAAAGTCTGAAAGGGCATGGATTTGTCACATGCATCAGTAGTAGATGTTTCATACTGGTTTGTCATTACAGCTACAACAAATTTTCAGTGGTGAAGGAAAATAGTCTGAGATCAGTTTAGTGTTCCATTACTGTAATTCGCATTATAATATGAATTCATATGATTATTTTGATTCGCATAAAACTTTCTTTTTTCATTTTCATTGTCAATTAGAAAAGATGGTTAATGAGGTGTATTGAAAAATACAAAGGATAAAGAGAGGTTTAATATTTGAGAGGTAGTTTGGAAAGGAGTAACACACAAAGTTGAAGAACTGGTAGATTCACCAAGCTTGTCATCGTAAAGCACCATATGATGTTGACCAAGAAGGTGTATCACAAGTTTCCCGAGAGTTGTTACTTGCAAATATAAACATGCCTCTTGAATGTCACTTCATTTTGTCGTTGGACACTGCAGTAGGGGTATTTTCTCAGACACATTGGCAAGATTTATGATGCTGCTTACTAAGAAATATCTGATTTTCTGTACAACACATTGTTTCTTCAATATCAATATGTACTCTAATAATTACCAAAACACTAAAACACAACACAAATATCTTCTATGTAAATTTCTAGTCTTGACAATAATACATAATTTGGCATTTTCTCTACAGGCTGATCCACAAACCAAAAATGCTTTAAGCAAAGGTAAAAAGACGGCAGAATCTGAAGAGGAAGAGGAAACGAAAGAGGAAGAGGACGAGGAGGAAGAATCTGAAGAAGAATGTGATGGCTACACTCCAGTAGATTATGCCGGAGAAGATGAACAGGTATGGTATATTCTTCAATTTTTGTAGCAATATATATATATGCTCAGAGAAAATCTAGATAGGTTATGAGGGTGGTTGTTGCACCGGCCGCATTAGCTTCTCATTGTTAGACCAGATTTTCCCTAGTCATAATAGGGAATATAACATAATAGTAGTCATTTTCCTTAGTGTTGAACAACAAATTGATGCCTCTTCTCCGGTGATGATGCTGTACCTTGCATATGTTCATACTGCATCATTACGGTATGAACTGCATACTGTAATAATGTATTCTATTTTCAAAACATTCATACCTATATTGACCTTACAATTAATAGTATTTTCCTATTTATTGGTATACTATAAATCCTATAATTATTTAAATGTTGTATGTTTTCACCTCTATGCAGTATTTCTCTTAAGTCACATTGTTTTGACACTTGTTCCTCAGTGTCTTTTACTTATTTTGGATCCAGCCAATTTATAATGTACATCACAATTAAACCACAGAATGTACATATGAATCAGTGCTCTACTTCAAATAAGATACAACCAGTTATTTTTGAGAGGGTGACCACTGTGCCACCCTCTCAAAGAGAGTTCTTTACATTCTTGTACAATAGTTCACTATTGTTACTAGTGAACTAGTAACAGTAAAATAAATTGTTACTAGTTCACTTTAGTACATTATTACAAAAAATTCAGTTATAATTCACCTATCAAATTTGGGCTATTCCTTATTGTATGATAACTGTTAATATAAGACTTATGGGGTTTTACACACTTTTTTTATCAAATTATAATTTTTTTAGATTCTGGCTATCTTGCGGGGTGAAGGCATTATAGAGAACGCAGTAGCTGAGGGTGAAGTTGTTGCTGGGAAGAAGGAAGGCCCGGTGCACTCTGCTCTGGACTCTGGCATTGACATATCAGTTACAGATATCCAGGAACCAGACTATACGTCTGAGGGAGAAGAAAGGTGGGGTTTTATTTCAGTGTCCGTAATTCTGTATTTTTTATTTATATGGAAAAAAAATTATCTTGAAATAAGAAAGGAAAAAATACCAATTTAATTTAACATTCAATATCAAACTATGAATGAAGTTATTAATATATATTTTATGGTCTACGCCTGCTATGCTTAACAGATTAACTAATTTTAAATAGTTTTCTTAATTTTTCTGTCTTTTTGCATGTTTGGTCGTGAGTAGTGTGGGGAAGCTGAGTGAACGTGTGCGTGGACGCCTCGCCAGCCATCTCAGTGGAGACACGTGGCGACACCTAGCCCAGCTCTTGGACTTAGACTACATGGTTCACTGCTGGGCCAAGGAACCTTCGCCGGCAGAGTTACTTCTACATCCTGATAACATGAAGGTTAGCCTTGGCAATACCTACCCGCGGGAGCCCGATTATAATCATCGCTGTAAATGCCTGGCCAGGAATTGTCAAGTATTCTCATGATAGGTATGAAAATGAGGGACTTGAGTACTGTAGATTGCATGCTCTTCTGGCAATTTTCTTTAATAGTTATTTATAATATTTATAGTGTAATTGTCATAGCATTTTTACTTTTGTTAGTGATTTCTGAGCAAAATTAAGTTGTCCCTCATCTTTTCATAGTACATTGTTTTAGTACCTCAAGTGGCCATTTTCACTTATTTAACTTTGCCCCACATGCACTAGTCACTATATATATATATGTTTCTTTTGCTGAAGTTACTTACCTAGTTAGAAGCTTTCCTAGAAATAAGAATTTGTATGCAGAGTAGGGTATGTGATATTGTTAATACTTTCGCACTTTGGGCAAGCGAGCACCAGAGACCACCCCACAAGGTGGGTCGGGCATTCCACGGGAGTGCGCGGTTTTCAATTTTGGTTTTCACACTTTTTTTTTTTTTTTTTTCAATGTTGTCACCTCAATTCTCGTCCTAGGTCTTTCATTTTGGTATCAATGTGTTGGCAATAGAATTCCCTATAGGAATATATGCATATTATGTCCAAAACCGTGGTGCGCCCCACCCGCAGCCAAGCCGAAAGCAGGCCGAACTTTTTCCATTTTTGACGCACCGATGCGTCATTCCCGCACATTCGTCTAATAATTTTTTGATGACATCTGCGTCGAACCTGGGCGAAAGTGTTAAACGCTTTGGTAATATTTTTTAGAAAATTGTATTACCCATATTTTGTTTAAACTATATTAAAATTTTTGTTACTATTCTGCTATACTGTTTTAACGTCTCATATACAGTATAATACATAGTTGACCCATGTGTAACCCGCATTTTTGCCATGGTTTCTATTTCGTGATCACCAACTTCAATTGTGCACACTATTACATAATACTCATGGCATGGACACTTGTCTAGCGAAGAAATCAACAATTTGGCTCACTACACGCATACACCCCACTGTCATGCAATTACTCTCATCCACTCCCACACCCTCCATTCCCTCCATGCTAGATTTGATATTTACCAGGAAGGAGGAAGAGATATTTGACATTCAGTACCTTCCTCCCTTGGGTAAAAGTGACCATGTCTTTTTGGGAATAAAGTATGCAATGCGTTATAAGCTGGAAGAAAATAAGGAGGTTGAAGCAGTTGAAAAACCAGACTTCAGGAGAGGACATTATGGTGACCTTATAAATTTTTTTAGTGAGTATAATTGGACAGACTTGATGCTAGGCAAGGAAGTGAATGAGATGTATGGCAAGTTTTGTGAAATATATGATAAAGGCACAAAAAAATTTATACCAAAACAGAGATGCAGGACCAGAAAACAGGATTGGTTCGACAGAAATTGTGAGAGGGCAAGAGACCAAAAGACACAAAAATGGAATCAGTATAGGAAGAGGCCAAACCCCCAAACATACCAGCGATACAAAGATGCGAGAAACAATTATACAGCAGTAAGGAGAGAGGCAGAAAGAAATTTTGAAAAAGGGATAGCAGATAAATGTAAAACAGAACCGGGCCTATTCTACAAATTCATAAACAACAAATTGCAGGTAAAGGATAATATCCAGAGGTTGGAAATGGGAAACAGATTCACGGAAAATGAAAAGGAAATGTGTGAAACATTAAATGAAAAGTTCCAAAGTGTGTTTGTACAAAATGAAATCTTCAGAGAACCAGACACAATAAGAATTCCAGAGAACAACATAGAGCGGATAGAGGTGTCTAGAGATGAAGTGGAAAATATGCTAAAGGAGCTCGGGAGGAACAAAGCAGCTGGCCCAGATGGCGTTTCACCATGGGTTCTGAGAGAATGTGCATCTGAGCTCAGCATTCCACTTCACCTGATCTTTCAGGCATCCCTGTGTACAGGAATCGTAGCAGACGTGTGGAAACAGGCTAACATAGTTCCAATCTACAAAAGTGGCAGCAGGGAAGACCCCCTCAATTATAGACCTGTATCATTGACAAGTGTAATAGTGAAAGTATTGGAAAAGCTAATCAAAACTAAATGGGTAGAACACCTGGAGAGAAATGATATAATATCAGACAGACAGTATGGTTTTCGATCAGGAAGATCCTGTGTATCGAATTTACTCAGTTTCTATGATCGGGCCACAGAGATATTACAGGAAAGAGATGGCTGGGTTGACTGCATCTATCTGGACCTAAAAAAGGCTTTCGACAGAGTTCCACATAAGAGGTTGTTCTGGAAACTGGAAAATATTGGAGGGGTGACAGGTAAGCTTCTATCATGGATGAAAAATTTTCTGACTGATAGAAAAATGAGGGCAGTAATCAGAGGCAATGTATCGGAATGGAGAAATGTCACAAGTGGAGTACCACAGGGTTCAGTTCTTGCACCAGTGATGTTTATTGTGTACATAAATGATCTACCAGTTGGTATACAGAATTATATGAACATGTTTGCTGATGATGCTAAGATAATAGGAAGGATAAGAAATTTAGATGATTGTCATGCCCTTCAAGAAGACCTGGACAAAATAAGTATATGGAGCACCACTTGGCAAATGGAATTTAATGTTAATAAATGCCATGTTATGGAATGTGGAATAGGAGAACATAGACCCCACACAACCTATATATTATGTGAGAAATCTTTAAAGAATTCTGATAAAGAAAGAGATCTAGGAGTGGTTCTAGATAGAAAACTATCACCTGAGGACCACATTAAGAATATTGTGCAAGGAGCCTATGCAATGCTTTCTAACTTCAGAATTGCATTTAAATACATGGATGGCGATATACTAAAGAAATTGTTCATGACTTTTGTTAGGCCAAAGCTAGAATATGCAGCTGTTGTGTGGTGCCCATATCTTAAGAAGCACATCAACAAACTGGAAAAGGTGCAAAGACATGCTACTAAGTGGCTCCCAGAACTGAAGGGCAAGAGCTACGAGGAGAGGTTAGAAGCATTAAATATGCCAAAACTAGAAGACAGAAGAAAAAGAGGTGATATGATCACTACGTACAAAATAGTAACAGGAATTGATAAAATCGACAGGGAAGACTTCCTGAGACCTGGAACTTCAAGAACAAGAGGCCATAGATTTAAACTAGCTAAACACAGATGCCGAAGAAATATAAGAAAATTCACCTTCGCAAATAGAGTGGTAGACGGTTGGAACAAGTTAAGTGAGAAGGTGGTGGAGGCCAAGACCGTCAGTAGTTTCAAAGCGTTATATGACAAAGAGTGCTGGGAAGACGGGACACCACGAGCGTAGCTCTCATCCTGTAACTACACTTAGGTAATTACACTTAGGTAATTACACCTAAAATTGCTATGAAACCCAATGTAGTTTTAAGTAATGTGAGGTGTTCGTGTTAATGAATATTACTGGTGCATTGCATCTAGGAGGAAGGCATTTAATATGCCAAAGCTAGTAGACAGACGGAAATGAGGCAATATGATCAATACAAAATAGTGACCGAAATCAACAATGATGCCAAAGAGAACTGTTCAAAAGTTCTTTAGTGAACAGAGTTGTGGATGGTTGGAATAATTTAAATAAAGTGCCAAAACCTTCAGGAGCTTTAAAAATGTTATATGTTAAAGATTATAGAGTAGATGGGATACCACTAGTATAACTTTCATCCTGTAATTACAGTTAAATAAACACACTGGAAGGCTCGAGGAAACATGATCACTACCTAAAAAATTCTAAGAGGAATCGACAGGGTAGATAAAGACAAATTGTTTAACACAGGGGGTACGCGAACAAGGGGATACAAGTGAAAAGTGAGTACCCAAATGAGGCACAGGGATGTTAGAAAGAACTTTTTCAGTGTCAGAGTAGTTAACAGATGGAATGTATTAGTCAGTGATATGGTGGAGGCTGACTCCATATACAGTTTCAAATGTAGATATGATAGAGCTCAACCCTTGGAAGCACTACTAGGTGAGTACACACACACACACACACACACACCATTAAAGAAATAGCTACCCACCCAGTTATACTCCAACAATCACACCACCTCCACCACTTTTCGCACAAACTCCTATACCTCTTATCATGATGTATGATTGTAATGTAATGTCCTTGTAGTTTACACAAGTTTATCCCTCGCAGACTGTGACCATGGAGAAATTGCGAGAGTGCCTGGAAGTGTTGGGCCTGAAGGAATGTGTTGCTGTCCTGGACCAAGCATAAAATATAGCCGCCGTTTTCTTATTTTAAAAATGAGGAACGGCATTTATACAAAATATATAAATTGTGATCTTGGGTAAATGTTTCATTATAGGAACAGATAAATGCATAAACTTTGGTTTGAATGATGCCATGTACAAGTATTTTATTGACAAGATGGATGCTTTCATAAACTTTGTCTTTCACAAATGCCCCCAGTTAAGAAGTTATTATGCAACCATTTTTACAAGTTGTAGATAAATGTGATTTAAAAAATATAGTTATTAGGAATATTTAAATGTACTTTATCACCAGCATTAGTAGTTAGGTACACTGAAGAAGTGCACAATTTATGCTTTAATTCTAGTTTAAACATATATGGATGATTCTGGTAAATTAAATGTTGGATAAGGACCTATTGACAATGTTTGGTGTAAAGCATTGTTATACTTTACGAGTGTTTTATTAACGCTGTTCCAGAAAATATAAACTTCAAAAGATGTAAGAATCTAAATTGCATGTTTAAACTTGTTAAAGATGATTTGGGCCCCTGGACCAAGCTGGCAAGGTATCGTGTGCTGTATTAAATGCCGGAAATGTGCCTTCTAAATATTTGTTACATTGTGATTTATTAATAAAATGCATGTAGAAATTTAAACTAGTTTAGGATACCGATACCCAGGAAGCACAGCAACTTCAACATGCCTCTGACCAAGTATGACTTATTTAAAAATTTGGAAAAAAAATAGATTTATTTAAAATGTGTTTGACCTTTGGTGTAAGAGAAACTCTTCTATTTTTGTAATGTATAAATGTCAATATTTGTCAGATTAGTTTTTAAGCTGTCAGATTTGATGTATCTGAGTGTAAGCAAAGCTATATATTACAAAGGACCACATTGCAACTGTACATTCCTTTTATCTCTCTTCCTTTTAGGGAAAGTGGTCATCTTATGTAGAATGTAAGAATACACGTGCCTTCCTTTTGGGGAAACAACTGTACTTTTTTGTAAATTAACTTAGAGTAGTATTTAGAGTAGTATTGTAAGTTACAAAATTAGAGGGAGCAGGGATTCATGCGATGAAACCTCATCCCGAAAATTAAATTTTCCTGAAACAGGTTAATGGAGATATTTTGTTGTTTTATGTTGTTCAAAATTTTAATAATTTAAGTACTGACTGATGATAGTTATTAATACATGAAAAAATTATCAATAAAATGGTCCAAGTAAATGTACCAATTTGCACAAATTTGTATAATAAATGTTTTAGGTAAATATGAAGAATTTTTTTACTTGCCTGTCCCCCTCCCTTTCCAGCCTGTTGCCATCGTGAGGGGTGCTTGGTGAGCGGCTGCCGGAGTGTAATGCTCTATGGGACAGCTTGTCCTTTGTCCTTTTGATGCCTTATGCTCCTGCTGCTGACTTCACAAATTGTACTGGATGCTTTTTCGTCTTATGTTTCATTTTTCATTTCCCACCGACTTTTTGCCATTCTTGATTATTCTTTCAGATGTCTTCTGTTTTGATGCCGGGTGTTTGGGGAGGCGCGCACTCGCCCGTAAAACTGGTACCTGACGTTGTCGAGCAAGGTGACGCTTTTATTGTCAATCTTTGCCTTCGTTGCTGAACCCGATCTCAATGGACTAACAGTTCTTAAGGTGGCAATTGCAGGGTGTATATCCACAATGCACCCCTGGGGAGGGCCCGTCTTTTCGGGTGTCCTATCCTCTAATTGTGGCTCCATGGTGGGTCTGGGGGCTTATTTGTGGATGAAATTTTTACTTGTTCGTTTATATACCAATATCTGACCCTCTTTTAACTTCAGACTCGTGGGGTGGGCGACCAGCCCATCAAGTCGGACTGTGATGAAAGGCTGAGCTATGTAACCCCCGCTACATTGGGCCCAGACCAAGCAGCTTCTCCGACTCTCCCGACTGCCTCTCTCTGCTCCCCTCCCACCTCTGTGGCAGGGTTGAGCCCCAAGCCCCCAGTGGTGACCACCTCATCACCTGGAGTGGCTCCATCTCTCATTGTAACAACTGTGCCTTTTACCCCCCCCCCCCCCTTCCTCTCTCTTACTGGGGGGTGCTTGGCCCCGTCATCGCAGTCGCATGTGCATGATTCCTTCTGGGTCTAATATATTCCAAGCTTTGTGTGGTCCTGCTATATGGACTAAGTATTTTGATCTCAATGATGTTGATTTTACATGTCCTGATGATTTATTCATCTATAAACACCTAGTTTATTCAGTGGATACCTTTATCATTTTTAACCCCACCCATACTTGTTGTTGCAGCCCCTCCTCAGAAAGTGGCTAACTGCTTAACCCCATTGTCCTGCATTGGTGAGACCACCCCTGTTTGGATCTCCAAAAATGCAGAGTTAAATGCCAGCATTGGTACAGTTATCCTCCCGCACCATGTTGCAACTGGTGATAGGGTACTGAAAGACTGCCACGAGGATATTAAACATATCCTTGAGGCGCAAGGCCATTCTGTCCTCCAGAGTGATACGTTTGTTCACCTCCTTTGTGGTCATTGTCCTCGGCCTCTTTGTGTAGTGAAGATCACTTTTGAGAGTAGGTTCCTTCAATCTCCATTGGATTCCCTATGGGAGGAGCTATGACAGGTGAAACGTCAAGAAGAAACAAAGGAGGGGACCAGTATTAAAAAGACCTCGCCTTGGAATGTTGCAAAGGACAGGGGGCTTAACACAACTGGCAAGGCTGCCTACTGATGTCCTAACATGTCCTAAAAACCTTCAACTCATTCGCCGTGCTGGAAAACGAATGCTGTAGGAAGCCTGCAGTTTGCTCGACAGGCAAGGCAATGAAGGGAGCGCCGGTCCCTCAAGCTGCTCACAAAGTAAAGGAAGTAGATAAATTTTCATTGTGGGAGATTCCCAGGTGAGGTATTTTGATAGAGCTATTTGTGTCAGAGATAGGGGGAACAGGTTAAGGGTTTTCTATCCAGGAGCAGGGATTGGTGATACTGTATAGTAAACAACATGAATGATATTATGGCTGGAAATGGGAACAAACCCATTATTTGAATCAGTACAGGTGGAAATGATGTAGGATGAGTTAGGAGTAAGGCACTGATACAGAGAATTAAGACAGCCATAGAATTAGTTAGAAATAAGGGAGAAATCCCGATCATATGTGGCATTCTTCCAAGAAAGGGAGTTGGAAATGAATGGTTGTTGAGGGCACTTTGTGTCAATTGCCGGCAGGACACATTGGAAATCAAATGCAATATCATTTATTGATAACTGGGAACACATTTATAGAAGAAATAACATGTATGCTTGGGATAAGGGTGCATTTGTCTAGGGCTGGGGTGGTTGCTGTTGCCAACTCGTTGGAACCTGTGGATAGAGGGGGGTTTGTTTGGGTTTAAACTGTTAGTAGATAGTGGCATGGGAATTGATATGAAGGCTGCATATGATATGATATGTAGACTGCAGTGTGGAAACCTACTGCACTGTATCAGTAGTTAACAGATGGAATGCATTAGGCAGTGATGTGGTGGAGACAAATTCCATACACAGTTTCAAATGTAGATACTGTATGATTGAGCCCAGCAGGCTCAAGAATTCGTAAACCAGTTGATTGGCAGTTGAGAGCCCAGTTTATAGTCCCCGTGGCGTAGTGGTAAGACACTCGCCTGGTATTTCGCTAGCGCGTTGGCCTGGGTTCGTATCCTGGCCGAGGAGGATTTACTGAGCGCAAATCCTTAACTGTAGCCTCTGTTTATCCAACAGTAAAATGGGGGTACCTGGTTGTTACAAAATTTGGCGGGGTCGTATTCCGAGGAATATTAGGATTAAGGACTTTCCCGAAACGTTATGCGTGCTGCCACTGGGCAGCACTGCCAGGTACAGTAGATTGTACAAGAATGTAAGAATTCTTGTATATAAAAATAAATAAAAAATAACAAGGCGGGACCAAAGAGCCAAAGCTCAACCCCCATAAGCACAACTAGATGAGTATGTTCCGAACCTTAATGGAATCTGACCCATATATCAATCAGGTCAACCCATGTGTTGCGTTTCCAAAAGGGTCGCCCATGTTAGAATCGATGAACGCCCTAGTAATATTGTTGAAAACATCTTAATAACTTATTAAACCAAAGGTCTTTTTATGTCAGAAGAACGGCAGAAACTGGATCTATATATGAAAACTCTTTCAGGACAAAATTTAAAGTAAAACTAAAGATATTTGTAGTTGTATAAAAGTTGCATTTTTCATCGGTCGTAGAGCCGGAAATCCGCAATATTCATCTCAGAACAATGCTTATTTCACGCAGAATCGTTAATAAACGTAAGATTTTTATACGTCTCAAGAAAGATAGAAACATAATCTTCATTTTAAATGCCTTACCATGGGCATATTTGTATTTAAAGCGAAGATACGTGTATTTTTCTAATCGGCGAGCTCCGATCCCGCACAGATCGAGCAACGGAGTAACTCTCTCTCAGAACAATGCTTATTTCACGTAAATTCGTTAATAAACGTAAATGTTTTTATATGTGTTGAGAAAGATAGAAATATAAGCTTCATTTTAAATACTTTACCATAGATATATATAAAGTTCTAATGAAGATACATGTGTTTTAATAATCGCCGAGCTCCGACCCCGCACAGACTGATCGACAGAGCAACTCTCTCAGAACAATGCTTATTTCACGTAAATTCATTAATAAACACACATGTTTTATATGTCTCAAGAAAGATAGAAATATAAGCTTCATTTTAAATACTTTAACATAGACATATATAAAACTCAAGTGAAGATACATACGTTTTTATAGTGGCATTCAGTAGCTTGTCGGTCATGGAATGCAGAAGCCTACGCACTTGCCAATATAGTGTGTAATTAACAAAGGATACGCTTATAAAGCCTAAAATATTATATGCCTTCAAAAAGACAGAGATATGCTCGTTATTGTGAGTGCACCAAAGGAAATATATCTTGTTGGAGGACAAAGATATATCAATTCTAAAATAAGTTTCGACTCTTGCTCGGGCGAGAGATAGCGCGACTCTCGCCCCATCTATTGGAGATTCTGTTCACCTAATGACCCAAAGCTACTCAAAGCCTCCTAGCATTACTTAAATAATGAAGAAATATGGTATATTTATTCACTATAATGTTGGTGCTTAATGCAGAACACGAGAAAACATATATTTACTATAAAATAATATACTTCCATTATGAAATAAGTAAATATGTGGCCTCATAGGAAGTCAACGGTCCAGGTGTCAATGTTGTGGAGCGACTTATCCAAGATATATTGTTGTCTGGAAAGTGTTTGTTGGCATATCAATCTTCTGTACACAGTGATCCAGTCGTCGCACTTCTCTCCTTAAATGATCGCAAATTTAGTTTATTATATTAACAAGTAGAATACGTATTTCTAATAATATCTAACATAACTAGCCAGAAAATATTTAAGACTTATTGAAAAATACATGTCTGAAAGTTAAATCGACTTCATAGAACAATAGTGTTGGTCTATACTAATCGTTATTCGTTAATATGCGTTCGCTACTTAAAACATTTACTGTGCTGATGTAAAATCTCCCATGTCTCTTCGCACATTTTTTTTTTTTATTTTTATTTTTACATGCAGAGCATGCAAATTAAATACACTAAAAATACAGAATACATAAAGGAAAACAATAGACCACCGGCCAGAAGGGCCGACAGCCGATCACAACAAAACAGCATAGCACAACAAAACACATACACAAGAAAAACATGAAAAATACAGCATACATCAAAACATAAAACAGAATACAATGGCAATCCAGCAATCACAGTACAAAACAACACCTCCAAAAAACAAAACATACAACAAGAGGCAACAGGTAAAGCAACAGAAAATCAATACATTAACGCCCCGTAACAAAAGGCGAGGCCAATGACAATAAAAAAGCAGGCAAAAACACAAGTCACTAAACACCGGCCTGAAGGGCCAACATCAAAAACACAAGAAAACAAAAGAAAAATAAAACACACAGCAAGCACACAGACTACGAAAAGATCTCATACTTGTCCGGCCACTCTTCCGCCGGGAAGCGAATACAGTACGCTTCCCAAAGTAACATAATGTCCTCCGAAACATGGTCACTATTGAGCGTACGAGGATCGGGCATTAACTCCGGCACACCCACAATAAAACACTTAGCCCGACGAATCCAGATGGTAGAAGGGCACCACGGAGCAGGACGCACACGGTCAACAATTTCAAAATGCAACGGATGGTCAGCATCCATCGCCACTCCGGAGGCCAAGATGAGAGGGAGAGGCTCCTTCCCAAGAGGCCGGGCAATGGGCAGCACACTGGGAGCCTCCTCAGCTGCCTCACAGGGCTCCTCGGCAACCACTGAACGTTGCACCTGCCGGGACCCCCCACGCTTGGCATCCTTTTTCAGCACCAGCTTGATGCCTCGGCTCGCTCCAGGATCCACACCATCCACGCCCGGAGGAGCAACCACCTCCCACTGCGTAGAACCTTCTGCAGGAGAAAGAACAGGAGGTAAATTAGACGCACAATCATCGTCAACAGCAGACACATGGACATCAGCCACCACCAGCGTCGTAGAGCACGAGGCACCTGGAACCGCCACACCATCTCCCGAAGCTCCACCCGCGTCGTAGTCCTCCATATCAGCCCAAGCAGTAGAAGAGCGCCTAGAACGCTTGGGCACTGGCCGCACATCCTCACAGCCGGAGGCGGACCCAGAACCACGGCCCTCACGAACCGGGCGAACCAACGCCCGTCGCAGTACTTCAGCAGCCTCAACCACATGGGGAACCGGGCCGCACACAACAGGATGCTCCGCAGCACCCCCAACACCCAACACAGCCGGAACACCTGGCGAGGGCGCAGAACCAGGCGCAGCAGCAGGAGGCGAGGAAGACGCAGACGCACTCGGCTGAGGGGCAACAAGCACCGGGGGCATGTCGGGTGACGCAGGAGGGGCCGCATCAGCAGCGACTGGGACCTGCTCCACTTCATCTCCGGAATCCACGCCCTGAGGGAGCGGCGGGAAATCCTCCTCCCGGAATAAGTTAACGGGCGCAGCAGGTGTCTCTTCGCACATGGAACACCGAACCTTACACACTCTCTGATATATTGTTGAATTAATAGAGATTCACTAATAAAGCTTATAATTGTATATGTTATCAAAAAGGCATAGATAAAGTCGTTCTTACGTTTTAGTCACAGAGATTAGATATTAGTAAAGTAAAGTTCATTTTATTCAGGAAAGTACATAAATAGTCGATTTACAAACATAATATTGGATTTATAGATAGAGCTAGTACATACAATACCTAAAGCCACTAGTACGCATAGCGTTTCGGGCATATTATTGAGAGAGGAAAGATATTTATATTTAAACTATTTTTTTTTTTTACTGACGCTCTCCCTATTGATGAGAACTACAACCTAATGAAGATAAATGTTAATTTTATGTAGATACTGTAATAAACGAAAGTTTTTAATGTCATCAGAGAAGCAGAAATATAGGCAAATTTTAAATCCCTTGTCATAAATATAACTGAAGTGAAAGCAAAGATATATGCATTTTGATAGTTACAAAGACAGCTCTTTAACACGGGTGGAACACGAACAAGGGGAACTTAGTACCCAAATGAGCCACAGAGATATTAGAAAGAATTTTTTCAGTGTCAGAGTAGTTAACAAATGGAATGTATTAAGCAGTGATGTGGTGGAGGCTGACTCCATACACAATTTCAAATGTAGATGTGATAGAGCCCAATAGGCTCAGGAACCTGTACACCTGTTGATTGACGGTTGAGAGTCGGGACCAAAGAACCAAAGCTCAACCCCTGCAAGCACAAATTAGGTGAGTACAACTAGGTGAATACAGCTGAGGGGCGAGACCAAACAGCTGAAGCTCAATTCCCTACGCATAACTAGGCGAGTCCATAGGAATTACCGTTTGTCCTGGCGCCATCTATGTTTTGACAGCAGTACTACTAATGTTCCCACGTTATGTGATGATCGCTATACGGGTATTACGGTCAGTTGCTCTTCTATATATGTTTATGGACAACGTAGGTGATTTGAGGCAATTTGCGGCCAGAGTGAAATAGTATCCACGCGGTGAGTGATGGAGGAGGATATATACTGCTGTGTACTCGACCAGCGGGTGAGAGGTAAGTTATATCGAACAATTATGGGGAATAGATGGGTTATTTTAAGCGTAGAATGTCAGGTAACTGGTAACTACACAGATGGGGTAGTGTTTTTTTAAGTCTTTATTTACTAAAGTGGAACATTACATTATGCCTTTAGCTGACCAAGTCTACTGGTGGGGGAAGTAGACGGGTTTTATGAAAGTATTTTGCCTAAAAATTTGTATTTGGTTAACTAGTTCAGCCATTACCAGGGAGGGTGTTCCTTTAATCTAATTTAAAAATTCTAGCCGGACAAAGTGATTAAATAAATTGAATAGAAAGAAGTGGTTTGCCAGGGTGCTTAACATTGTTTAGTTCACTTAGTATGCAGCCCATGCTTAAAGAATGCAAGTTTATCATATTGAATTTACCGTAGTTTTACTGCATTTAATATACCGTTTTTAACCTATTTAATTATGTCGGGTAAAGGCCGGTCGTGGAAAGTTCCTAATATAGCAAGTTTTAAAGGAAAAGTTTGAGTTAACTTTAACGCTTAAGTTAGTGACCAATTAGCTTAGTCTATTGTGAGGAAAGTTACTAGAATCTAACATTACAAGTGCCATTTCTCTACTCTTTT
Organism: Procambarus clarkii; assembly: GCF_040958095.1. Lineage (NCBI taxonomy): Eukaryota > Metazoa > Arthropoda > Malacostraca > Decapoda > Cambaridae > Procambarus > Procambarus clarkii. The sequence continues at coordinate 5,384,385 of NC_091221.1, read as the reverse complement.
TGAGAAACATGACTAGATACATGAATCGCATAGTTTTATTACTAAATGTTCATGGATTAGGTTGCATAGTTGAGGAAATGGTGATAAGGTTTGTGATTTTGTGTACCTTGACTTCAGCAGAGATTTTGATAGTGGCGCAAAATTGATGGGGGGCTCTGATCATTGGGAATGCTGACTGAAGTTGATTAGGTCATGGCTATACCAAAGGAAATTATTATAAATGGGGCTAAGTTGGGAGAAGTGTTGTAAGTAGTGCCTAAAAGCTCTCCTTGGACCTCGGTTATTCGCAAGATTATGGTTTAGACTGCAATAGTTGCAGAATTTGCAAATAAATACCGATGCCCTATATAGTTTTGAAATGGTTAAGACTACCAGATGCAGTTTAATGCTGACAAATGTAAGATTTGGGGGCTAGGTGAGAAGAGAGATGTTGTAGATTGTTAAGAATATTAAATTTTTTGCAGGTGGTAAATTCTCCCCGAGCTGGCACTGCTCTCCAGCCTGGGATGTTGATTGGTTAGTCTTCAACTGCCTCCCAACATGGTAGTGAGGTCCTGAGCTGACATGCAGTGAGGAACGTGGAACGCTTCCTGGATTGGCACATGGTATGCCTCCCTTTCAAACCAGCAGCTGGCACAAATGTTCCATTAACATCAGAATAGTGGATGAAGCCCACACTAAAATGTAAGTGGACACCCCCCCCCCCCTCCCTTTTGACACAGAACAGTTGGGAGGAAGGGGGGGGGGTCAGAAAATGGCTTATAGTTCTATTGCTACAGAATCTTTTGCCATAAGCCAGTGGCAGTGCCTATTGGCACTTGCTATTCAGAATCTCCCCCTTACATAGTTAATTAAAAACGAAATACTGTAGACAAGCTAAACTTTTGAAGGGGGGGGGGGGCAACATTTTCGTTGCCATCAAAGATGCTCTGAGCTAACTTCCCCTAGTCATTAGTGAATGGTGGCCAGTAACTCTAGTAGGAACTTTCTGCATGGATTCTAATGGCAATAAAGTGTGCACTTCTGCTGTATCTGCCAGTTTGCTAGAAATTGAAATTGGCATACTTGCTCAGCAACTACTTGCCCTCTTGTACCATGTTACTCAACCATAACATAACCACCACACCACCCATTCTTCTAAAATAACATCCCATATGGAAAAAAAACTTCTGCTTTTAATAAATATTTCTAACTTTAATATTAGTTGGCTTGCATGGTGTGTTAATCATTCCTTTGCCAGAACTGTAGCTAAATTGTTCCCACAAAACAATAAATTGACAGTACTGTATCTGGTTCATAAAGAAATTTATAATAAAGACCAAGTGTGGTCATAAGTGCTGCAGATGGGGGAGATAGAACCTTACACCTGCAGAAGTGTGGTAATAACTAGAGAATATGGCCTTGTATAGTTGCTAGTGTAAAAATATTACTAAATTTAGTAAAATCACATTGTCTTGGTAGGATAGTTGGGTTAATTATGAGTTTTCAGACTAAAAAGCTTGGTACAGGACATAATTAAACAGAATAAATTTGTCCCCCTAGTAGTAAGCGGTGGTTGCAAAAGAATAATAATTTGTATATATATTTTGTATTGCTTTTATTCAAATGTTATACATGGTTGTTAAATTAAAGTTTGTTTGCAATGTTCCAGAAAAATGTTCATGACTAAAGTTGTTGGGAAATAAAATTTGTATAGGATGTTGACTTGAAATGACTATAGCCTTCTTTGTAATTACTAAAGATGGGACAAAGATACTTGGTGTGCCATTTAAAACGGCACTGTTAAACTGGTGGTACAGGTATGAAGAAAATAACATCGCTATGCAAATAACTTTTTAGTAATATTTACTGTTCACATGACAGGTTGTGGAAGGTCTTGGCAACAAAGAGCTGCAGTAAAATACTTGCAGATCTACAGTAAGTAGTGTTGTGTACATTGGAATTAGAGGGTAGAAGTAAATTGCTAAAAACCTATTAAATATTAGGGTATGGAAGTCTAGGCTTAGGCTAGTGGGTACCATATCTGCAAGTTTAGTCCTTTCAGGAATGTATTGACTAGAATGGTATGTTGAAATTGTGAAAATTGTAATGTGGGGCATTAGATTTTAAACAGCATAGTTGAGGGTGTTTTATTAATAATTTTAATGAAATATAAATCTTGTTTAGTTAACATTAAATGTTTGTTAAATAAGCTTTAATCTATAAATGTATAACTGTTAAGGGTAATCATGAGTCAAAGTTAATGGCAGGAAAAGTTTTGTCCTAAGTGATGGTATTTTTCCCTTGAAAGTAAAAAAAAAATATTAAATGTTTACTTTGGCTTGGTTTTAAATTTATATAGTTTTCCAGAATGTGGTTTGGGAAGTCCAGAAGTCCTTCTGTTGGAGTTGATTGCTTAAACAGAATCAAGTGAGTTGTAGTAAAGGTTAATCTGAATAGATTTGCATAAAAGTAAAAAAATAGTAATAACTTAAACAATATAGCATTGGCTAAAGATAAATGTAAATTGCCATTGAAGTGCAGTTGTGGATAGTTTCTCAAATGACATTTACTGAAACTTGGCAAATTGATGCCATATAAATTTATATTGCTAAATTAGATCTTTACTACTAGAATATGTAGGAAAGGTAAATTCCTTAAAGAATTTTTTTCCATCTGAATTTGTAAAGTACTGAATGCTAATTTGAAAAGTAAAGCAAGATTGGCTTTAAATCTGAAATTAATTTGTTGAAATATTTTTCAGGTGAAAGTGATTATGATGCATGGACTGGCTTGGAGTGAGGCTCCTTTACTCTGCAAAAGGAAATCTACAAAAGTGGGTGAGTTTGAATTTGATGTTTTAGCTATATCAATGACCTAATCTTAATTCTCTTATCTAGTCCATTTATAGGTGTGTAACCATGTCCTACTGTTACAACCCACAGGGATTGATGCAGTTTGTACTGATCCTACCCCATTTCATAAAAGGGGACCAGGCAGTCCTGCAGATTTTCCTGGCTTGGCTTTTTCAGAGCTTTGCTCTACTACCCATCTAATAGATGGACTAGATGTGCATAGGTTTAGGGACCCTTAACAATGGTTACATTGTTAATTCTCACAGGGCTTGTTTGCTGAATGGGTGGATGCATCTAAAACTTTAGTGCCTGGCATGCATTGTACAGTGCTTTCGGTAAAGCATATGTACAATGTTGGCACTAAAGTGGAGGATGTAATGCACCCATTCAGGGAACAAGCTCTGCATGGAAATCTGAGGAAGGGATAGGCCTTGCTGAGCCTATCTTAAAAGATAGGATGTTAGGATTTTTTGGACTTAATAATAAGCATTGGTGATAATAAAAGTAGTGTCCCTGTTTAATGTTTATTTTTCTTTTACAGGTGATTGTCTCTGGAGTTGTCTTGGATCTTCTGTTCATCTAGGAGCATCTGGCCCACAACCTGAAATGGTAATAAATATTAGATGTATTATAAATACTATATGTAAAACTTAATAAATAAAACAATTTTAATGAAACTACTTTATATACCTTATCCTGAAATTATGCTGGAAATTGTTTACTACTATTGATGCAATGTTTAAACTTCTGAAATTATTTTACTTTGGAAATAAATACTTGGTAAAATTTACACCTATTTGTAACTTGTTACATAGGTGCATGCAAAATGCATTGAAAAGATGTAAAAGTGGACTACCTATTAAATTTACTTAAACTAACAAATATTGCAAATTAGTCTGAAATATTAAAGTGGAAGAAACTTTAGTCAATATTTTAGTTTTCATATTTGAAAGTAAATTTAAAGCTATGCAATGCCTAAGCTTTGTACAAATACTAAATTAACTAAAGATCATTGTTAAATTTACAAAACATTAGAAAAGTGACACTGAAAACCATGTTGTATAGATGCTTCAAAGTCTTTGGTAACTTAAATTTAATCAAAGCTCTTAAATGATTTGTCTGCCAAACTTCAGATATTCTGAAATATTTTACCTAGATTAAAACCATCATTGTTTGAAAGGGCAAAACAGATTACTGTCAATTAGTTTGACCTAACATCTGCAAGGTCCTGAAGGAATGGAATTTTTTTTGTAAAACTGTTTGCTAAAAACAAACCCTGCCTGATGAACCTGCTAATTTTTTTTGGAAATGGTAATTGCAACATTACCAAAGGCCATTGTTATAATAGCCAAAGTACCAAATGAAAGACCAAGAAGCAACAAACAGGTAGAAAGGACAAAAGAATGGTTACAAGGACCCTTTCATTTGTTAAAGAAATGACTGGGAAAAATGCTGTCATACCACAAGGGGTCTTAACCCTTGTCATATACATCACTGACATTAATCTAAATATTACCAACCACAAAAATTGCTGATAACATGTTAATTTTTTTTATAAGAATATAATATTGAGGCCTTAATGCAGATCTCTAACTCTGCCAGTCTTGTTACTATTTGTAATTTCTTAATATAAAACAGAAAAAAATCAAAGACCTTGCACGTGAGCCAGAACAATCCATATCACAACTACCACATTAAAATGAAACAACAATGAAGGTAAGGTAATTACCAAAAGAAGGCACCAAACCGGGAAGGCTATGTAGCACCATCAAAGTGCGAAATAATCAGAGGGCGCTAAATATCACCAAGAATGCCAATACGAGAACAAAAACGCATAAGGCGAACGATATCAAAAGTATCCGATTCGCCTAGAATTCTATCGAGGGACAAGTGACTGCGAGGGACGGTCGGAAAGCAAGACACACGCTCGTCCTGGAAGTCAGGACATTCAACAAGGATATGCACAACTGTAAGAGGGACAACGCAATTCGGACAATAAGGAGCAGGGCGGCACTCCATTAAGTGACCGTGGGTTAAGCGGGTATGGCCAAAGCAGTGTCCCACCGCCGGTTACGAGGAAGGATGTTGGAAGGACCGCGCAAGATAGCGAAGACAGTAGCGATCACGGCAGTCCTGAAGAGAGAGAAAGCCAGTGTCAACATACAAAGGGCAGGAGTCGAACGAAAGCCACCAGAGCCGAGACGCAACCCAGTATGGTGCAAAGCATCAAGATGGCGAAGAGTAGGAGAAGCAGAAGAGTATGCAGGGCAACCATAATTGAGTTTAGACAGGACGACAGAGGAGTGCAAATAGAGGAGCGTGCGCCTATCCGCTCCCCAAGAAGTATGGGACAAAACCTTAAGGAGGTTAAGGGCCTTAGAGCATTCAACTCAGAGGCAAGAGATATGGGCTGACCAAGACAAACGAGTGTCAAAGACTAACCCCAAAAGCTTCGCAGAATCCCTGTACACAATGAGATGACCACAAAGCAACAACAATGAAGTAAAGGTCCTTTCAGTAAGAATCTATCATTCACTGAAAGTTGCTGCAGTTACAAATAAAAGAAAATACAAGTCCCTAGAAATAAACAAGCAACCTTTTTGACTAAGGAAAAGAAGGTGGTTATTCTACTGTATAAATCTAAGTATTCACTTACATAACTGTATCCAAGCATAGAGGTTCCCCCCCCCCTTCCCTTTCAGAAAAACATCTACTTTCGAAAAAGTTTAACATTGGCCAACAAAAATGATTCCAGAACTAAATTGCCTAATACCAGGAACAACTGAGAGCCATGACAAACACTGCAACCCTCTCCTACCCCCAAGTCTTATGCTATTTATGATCCAAGGTAATTTGAGATACTATACTCTACTTCCTACAGACGAGTCTAGTGAGAGGGTGATCTCCTGGCGATTAAATTGAAGCACGATACAGGTGTCAACGAACATCAGTCAGCCCACTTGTCAGCACAGTGGATAACTAATGACATCATAATCTGCAGTGTTGTATGCCTCCCTGTGGCCATTTAAATCAATAAAACACAGAGTTGTGGCAATGTTTACAGCATAAGGCAAGGTATAGAGGACTCCTGGAATGCCATGTAATGTGTAGTCCTTGAATGTGCTTTAGGCAACCAAATTGAATAACAACATTTCTGGTGTTCGGCTATATAATCCGACTTTCTCATTCGGTATAATGTTTTAAACCTAAATAGGAATTCACTTTAAAGGTCAATTTATTTGGAAAGTGCTAACCAGATTCCAAATTACTGAGCTCTGAAAGTACTACAAGGCAAGTTTAACCGAATGAGTGTTTGCCTATCCATACCCCCATGAGGTATGTGACAACACTGAATAAAGAAAGGGTCTTTGAGCATTCACCGTGCAGGTATTTGACATGACCAATATAGCCAAGTGTTAAAGATCATTCTAAGCAGTTCTGCACAATCCATATACTATCAATTAATATAATTCTACAATGGTGCTTGGTGGATGATATTTCCTATTAAAACTCATTGGACAACTGTTTGTATTAGACATTTTAAACCTACAAATGGTAGCCCTAGATATCGCACTACAGTATTAATTACAAGATGAACAATGTAAAATCAATACCACAACAGCAAAGGATGACGGCTTTTCAACAACCGACAAACACTCAGGTCTAACACCAGCCATCCCGAGAGAGAACGTCCCAAGCATGTACACCCCACAACTTTACAACACCTTTGCTACCTCACGCGAGCACGCAACAGCATGAGGATGCCATACTCCCAAACCAACTCCATGCACTTTGAGGCTTTGACAACTCAATATTTAAAAGTTGATTTAAAAAATCAAACACCTGAATTTTTCCCTAATTAAATTTACTAGGGAAATGCACACCAAGCCATGAAACTTACAATGAAGATGAACAAACTACACACAACTTCCACATACCACCCCCCTCTCCTGCCCTCCCTCCTTAGGTGCTCTGATTGGCTGAGCACCTGAGCCACCACCACTCACCTCTTGTTGTGAGAGCCTAAAGCATGTTTGGTTGCACTTTAAAAGTTCCCGAGTGTACTCGCCTAATTGTGAGTACCGCCTGCCCGGTTCACCATTTTGTTTTTCAATCTACCTCAATTTACCCCTTTACAGTCAAATATTATGCAAAATTCTGTTCAAGACTTGTCCCTTCTTAACTTAAATAACTGCTTTGGCCATCTGCAATCTTTCTAGGTGGGTAAAAATGACTCTTGAGGCCAGAAAGGACTTATCAGACGGCGATCATAACAATACGGTACACACACAAAATCACAACCTGATATACACCAAGCAGAAAATCCACTGGAGCTGTGAGGCGACGTAAACCCTTGCCCAAGGCACTGGCAGCTGCATACTCTACCACAGTATATTACTGACTTTGTAAAAGTCTTACAACCGGATTTCCCCATAAATCACAGCAAGTTTTGAGGCCACTCCTTGAGTCAACGTCTTACGTAAGACCTACAAGCACTCAGGTGAAGGCTGAAGCAGTTCAACACCATACGCCCCAACTTCAAATACACAGTTGAGAGGCGGGACCAAAACGTGATTTTCTGTGTGTGCCTGAAGTTGGGGCATACGGTCTTGCTTCACCCTTCACCGGCGTACTTCAGGGGTTTTATTTAATACTTGGACTGGCTTCAGTAGGGCCTCCAGACTTTCTGTGGCTTCACAAATGTCACGTGAATCCCCTGCATAGCAGTGGAACTGCCTTTTCCCTTCATCTTTAATGCCTCTGCACTGGAAGTATACATCTACACCAGCCCAGAAGAGTCATCAGTCCTGCCACCTCTCCATACCTCCCAGGGCCTGGCACCGCCTGGTACGACTCAGAGGCAAGCCGGGTGCCACTGCTAACTGGCAGTTTGTCCCCACAAACAAGCAGTTAGCCGCCTTCAACTGACAGTGGTACAGCTCAACACAAAGGCACCGCCAGCCACAACGAGCAGTTTGCTAGTGGACCGGATGTCCACCTCGTGTTGACACTGGATGAGTCATCACCGCCGGACTATATAAAGAGCGCTGCCTCCCTGGAGAGGCAATCTCTCCCTTAGTGCTCTAGGATCACCTTGGTGTCTCTAACCCGTCGTCCACTTCCAGCCAACGTCGTGTGACTGATGCCATGGTGGTATGGTAGCTGTCTTCAGAACACCAGTATATCTTCATACTTTTATTCATTGCTTATAGTTTATTTTTTGCATTTAAGGTCATACTAACTTGTTCACCTTTGCATTACATGATAGTCAAGTATTGTCATGTGTTATTTTTGTTCATTACTATTTCAGTAAATTGTTTAATTATTTATTTGACAATTTTCATTTGTTTCCACCTGCAACTTACACACTGCAAGGCCAATAGCAGCATTTCTTTCATTCATGTGAGGGAGAGCCATACCATCTTGGTTCAGTATAGCTGTGATACCATAACCCGTCACACAAGATATCCAGTTGTAAGACTTTTACCATCAGTGGTGGTAGAGTATGCAACTGGCAATGCCTTTGTTACAGGTTCGCTTCATCTCACAGCCCCAGTGGATTTTCTCACACATTTGAATACATGAAACAACTTTATTTGATACATTCCAAACCAAAGTACTGTACAGTGCAGTAATTATCAAACCATCAAATGTGTGGGATAATCATAGTGCGCTAAATATCACTAACGTCGCCAATACAAGAACAAAAACGCATATGGCGAACAATATCAAAGGTATTGAATTTACCAAGAATTTTATCGAGGGACAATTGACAGTGAGGGATGGTCGGGAAGCAAGACACGTAAGTCCTGGAAGTCAGGACATGTAGAGACAACGGTTTGGACAATAAGAAGCAGGGCAGCGCTCCATTAAGTGCCCGTGAGTTAAACGTGTATGACCAATATACAACCTCGCCAGACCCATTTCCCACCACCGGTTACGGTGGTAGGAGGAAGGCCACGGGAACACACTACTCTTAAGAGCACGCAATTTGTTACCAGTAACAGAAGACCAACAACCCTGACAACGGGCAAGAATGGGGAAATGAATAACTGGGTAAAAGTCATAATAAGGAATACCTTTACGGGAGATGGGACAGGTGCGGATAGCTTCCTTAGCGGCAGTGTCCGCACGCTCATTTAAGAACGCGCCAATATGGGTGGGAATCCAGCGAAATTCCACTGTCTTAAATCTACTGGAGATAAGAAACAGCCAATGTTGAATTTCAACTACCAAAGGATGGACTGGATTAAAGGATTCTAGAGCCATGAGGGCACTGCAAGTGTCAACTACAAACACAGAGGAGGATTGACAGTGAGAAAAGAGTTGATGAAGAGCATAGAGAATAGCATAAAGTTCTGCCATGAAGATGCTAGTCTCCGGAGGCAGGAGACACAAAGGTGCAGTCAGGAAAAACAACAGAGTAGCCTACACCGTCTGCAGACTTAAGACCCATTGGTGAAGACGGAAATAGAGTGCAAGTGTGAAGAAAAGTGTTCAAGGAAAAGGTGATTTAGAACTGTAGGAGGGGTAAAAGTTTTAGTCATGTGGGTCAAGGCTTACAGAATTTAGGAACGGGGACCCCTCCATAGGGGCAAAGACGGAATGACACGAGGGGAAATATTGGTAACACAAACTGAAAGAGCATTTTGTAAGAGAGACAACCGTACAGAAAGAGATAGGTGGTGAAGGGGAACAGGAACCACAGGATGGGTAAAGGTCAAGGCATGACATAAGCAAGAGTGAGGGTGCTGTAAGGACCGTGCAAGGTAGAGAAGACAGTAGCGATCATGGCGATCCTGTAGAAACAGGACGCCAGTTTCAACATACAGGCTTAGGGTAGGTGTCGAAGGAAAGGTACCAGAGCTGAGCCGTAACCCAGTATGATGCAGTGTGTCCGGATGGTGAAGGGTAGAAGGAGAAGCAGACGAGTAAACAGGGCCATAATTGAGTTTAGACAGAACGAGAGAGGAATGTAAAGAGAGGAGCAGTGTCGATTAGCTCCCCAAGAAGTATGGGACATGACCTAAAGTTAGTTAAGGGCCTTAGAGCATTCAACTCGGATGAAAAAAATATGGGGCGACAAAGACAAACGAGTGTCAAAGATTAGTCCTAAAAGCTTTAGCAGATTCTTTGTACAAAAGGGGATGACCCCTGTTACCTAACAGTAAATAGGTATCTGAGAGTTAGCTGTTACAGGCTGCTTCCTAGGGGGGTGCGTGTGTGGGAGAAAAAAAAATTTAGTAGTTAATCACTGAACTGCTCTGTCTCCAAATAACACCCTGGTGCACAAGAAATAAATTCTTTCCAAAATTTTTTTTTCTCTTCTTATATTGTTAAAATGCAGTCTGATCACGGGGAAACTAAACAAAAAATATTGTATGTGACTTACTTTAGCTGCGATGGAGCTGGGAAGTTGAGCAAATTATGGGCGCTGAGAGTTTGAGCGATGGGGGTCTGTCGGCCCCGCCACCCCGTGCGACGGCAGTTGCTGCGAATAAAATGTTGCGCAATTATTTTGAAGTTTCTCATTCATTTCTTCTTTTTTTTTGCTGTAATATTATTTAAAAGTGTGTAATTTGTGGAATTTATATAATTCAAAGTATAGAACATCGCTATGCTCAAAATTATGGGCCTCATATATGCGACATATTCTACAATCAAACAGTGTTTTTGCTGTTATTACACTATATACACACATTGTATATACCCATCTACGTATGTATTCACCATAACGATCCACTATGTTGGTATGGTGAGCCCAAAAAACATGAGTGAGCTGCCACACCCTGCCAGTCCTCCCTCCCTCCTCCAACACATTACTCGCCAACATTCCTCCTCCCAAAATACTGTTATTGTGTTTATTACACTATTTACACACGTTATGTATAAGTATGTACATGTTTTATTCATGTACATACGTACATACTTGCCATCTCCTCACCTCTCTCTCTTGCCTACTTAATGCTCTTGCTTCCCTCATCTCATCACAATCGACTTTATAATGGTCCAGGACGGATCGAAATGTTGTCGTCTATTCAATTTCCAGTGTGTGGTTTGGTCAACAATGAAATCTTCATGCAAGATCTCATAAAGAAAACCCCTAGAACGAGTTTTGCAGATACGAAAGAGTTTAAGGTGAGTAGGGGATGGTTTGAGAAATTTTGAAAAAAGACGTGGTATTCATAGTGTTGTGAGGCATGGTGAGGGTGCCAGCTCAGACAAAGTAGGGGCTGAAAGATTTGTTCGTGATTTTAAAGATTTTGTAGATACTGTATTGATGGATATATTCCACAACAAGTGTTTAATTGTGAGGAGACATGGCTATTCTGGAAAAAATTGCCGAAGAGGACATACATTACCCAAGAGGAGACGTCACTGCCCGGACACAAGCTAACTTGGGCTAACTTGTGTCAGGATAGGCTAACTCTTGTGCTGTGTGGGGATTTGAAAATTAAACCCTTGCTCGTGTATCATTCCGAAAATCCAAGAGTTTTAAAAAATATATAACGTGCAGAAAAACTGTGATGTAGAGTGGTTTGCCCTGCCATCAAAAAATATCTGCAAGAGAAAAGTTTGACACTAAAGGGCCTGCTTCTCGACAATGCTCCTGCTCATCCTCCAGACTTGGAGGATGCATTGTTGGGGCCACTTTTTTTTTTTTAGGGATATTCCTGCATGGGCCCTAAGTTTCTGGCTAATGAACCAATGACATGAAGGAGGAGTTTTCAACCTACCTTGTGTTAGGTGTGCAGGGGTCAATAGGCTGAACATAATGTCAGGAGCAAAGGGGGGCGTTTGCCTCTTCAAACACAATTGTGACCATCTTCATCTCTTCGAACTATCCTAAATGCTCTCTTCACCTGTCTGACCAAATTGGGTGTCCAGACCACCTTTGAATCTGAAATTGTAAAATTAATAGTGATTTCAGAATATTCAGTCCATTTATACTAACAAAATTATATACAGTATACTGTAATTTAAATTTTACAGAATGATAAAGGCAATTTAGTAACTTTGTTAAAATGCACATGGGGGAAATACATGAAAATAGGTTAATATGGTTTGTAAGGTTGATGGGAAATGTTTATTACTTTTATGATTTAAAAGATGTATAGCCCTAATACTCCATCCTGGGTGCATTCCACCAGGTAATGACCACAGCAAAAGTTTTCCACGAGGCTCTATTGTCACACAAACTTTTCACATTTTCAAACTTGATTCACCTTTTTCCCCCTCGTTCCAGGGGTTTTCTTTAAAAGGTCTTCATGCAAATGCCTTGGTTTCTCACAAATGATGGCCTCTGAAATGCTATCACCTGCTAACTCTTTGTTGTGTATCCAAATTAATAAAAACTTTTCAACATCCTCAAGTGTTTGTGTTCTTTGTTTCGGGATTGTTGATATGCCTTTTGCCACTTTAACGCTCATAATGTCCTTTTTCTTAGCAAGTATAGTGCATATTGTTGACATAGATTTGTTGTACTGCCTAGCTAGTTCAACAACCTTTGCACCGTTTTGACGTTTATGAATGCTCTCTTGTTTTTCCTCTATGGTCATTCTCACATGTGTTTTCTTGGCTTGAACCTTACCACTGGCTTTCTTGGGACTCATGGCAAGATATATAATAACAAATTTTATGTTCAAATAGCCAAAAATCCCAAAACAAATGTAATGCTTTATAAAGAATTCAGGCGCGATAGTTACTAGGCAGGAGACACTGGTAAACTGAGGTGCGATCACCATGCCACCACGCGCTAGGTCAGCTCATACGCATATCAACAAACTCATTTCCCGAGGCAAAGTTTGTAACCCGATTCAAATTTTTCGAAGAAATTAGGCTCGTAACCCGAAAAGTTCGTAAATATTCATTCGTAAGCCGAGGTGACACTATATATAAGTAAAAAATTAAAATTTTGTAGATACACTGTGCTGTATTGATGGATACATTCCACAACAAGTGTTTAATTGTGAGGAGACAGCTATTCTGGAAAAAATTGCCGAAGAGGACATACATTACCCAAGAGGAGACGTCACTGCCCGTACACAAGCTAACTTGGGCTAACTTGTGTCAGGATAGGCTAACTCTTGTGCTGTGTGGCGATTTGAAAATTAAACCCTTGCTCGTGTATCATTCCGAAAATCCAAGAGTTTTAAAAAATATATAACGTGCAGAAAAACTGTGATGTGGAGTGGTTTGCCCTGCCATCAAAAAATATCTGCAAGAGAAAAGTTTGACACTCAAGGTCCTGCTTCTCGACAATGCTACTGCTCATCCTCCAGACTTGGAGGATGCATTGTTGGGGCCACTTTTTTTTTTTTTAGGGATATTCCTACATGAGCCCTGAGTTTCTGGCTAATGTACCAATGACATGAAGGAGGAGTTTTCAACCTACCTTGTGTTAGGTGTGCAGAGGTCAATGGTTGAACATAATGTCAGGAGCAAAGGGGGGCGTTTGCCTCTTCGAACACAATTGCGACCATCTTCATCTCTTCGAACTATCCTAAATGCTCTCTTCACCTGTCTGACCAAATTGGGTGTCCAGACCACCTTTGAATCCGAAATTGTAAAATTAATAGCAATTTCAGAATATTCAGTCCATTTATACTAACAACATAATACATACAGTACTGTAATTGAAATTTTACAGAATGATAAAGGCAATTTAGTAACTTTGTTAAAATGCACATGGGGGAAATACATGAAAATAGGTTAATATTGTTTGTAAGGTTGATGGGAAATGTTTATTACTTTTATGATTTAAAAGATGTATAGCCCTAATACTCCATCCTGGGTGCATTCCACCAGGTAATGACCACAGCAAAAGTTTTCCACGAGGCTCTATTGTCACACAAACTTTTCACATTTTCAAACTTGATTCATCTTTCCCCCCCCCCCTCGTTCCAAGGGTTTTCTTTAAAAGGTCTTCATGCAAATGCCTTGGTTTCTCACAAATGATGGCCTCTAAAATGCTATCACCTGCTAACTCCTTGTTGTGTATCCAAATTAATAAAAACTTTTTAACATCCTCAAGTGTTTGTGTTCTTTGTTTCGGGATTGTTGATATGCCTTTTACCACTTTAATGTTCATAATGTCCTTTTTCTTAGCAAGTACAGTGCATATTGTTGACATAGATTTGTTGTACTGCCTAGCTAGTTCAACAACCTGTGCACCATTTTGATGTTTATGAATGCTCTCTTGTTTTTCCTCTATGGTCATTCTCACATGTGTTTTCTTGGCTTGAACCTTACCACTGGCTTTCTTGGGACTCATGGCAAGATATATCATAACAAATTTTATGTTCAAATAGCCAAAAATCCCAAAACAAATGTAATGCTTTACAAAGAATTCAGGCGCGATACTTACTAGGCAGGAGACACTGGTAAACTGAGGCGCGATCACCATGCCACCAAGCGCTAGGTCAGCCCATACGTATATCAACAAACTCCTTTCCCGAGGCAAAGTTTGTAACCCGATTCAAATTTTTCGAAGAAATTAGGCTCGTAACCCGAAAAGTTCATAAATATTCATTCGTAAGCCGAGGTGTCACTATATATAACTAAAAAATTAAACTCAGGATTACTTTCAACCCCCACCCCTTTTGCTCTACTCCATCGCCACCTACCTTCACCCCCGTCTATGATGTACTCTTCCATAGACACCTACCTTTGCCCCCCTCCTCCCCTCTACTCCTCCATCATCACCTACCTTCACACCCCCTCCCTTCTCCTCCTCCATCGTCACCTTCCTTTCACCCTCCTCTACGATGTACTCTTCCATAGACACCTACCTTTGCCCCCCTCCTCCCCTCTACTCCTCCATCATCACCTACCTTCACACCCCCTCCCTTCTCCTCCTCCATCGTCACCTTCCTTTCACCCTCCTCTATGATGTACTCTTCCATAGACACCTACGTTCACTGCATATAATGCTCCCCTCTACTCCTCCATCGTCACCTACTTTCACCCCCCCCCCTCCGCTCTACTCCTCCAGGGTCGCAGACAATTTCACGAGCGTGAGAACTACGAGTTCTCTAACTACTCTCACACTCCTACTCTCTCACCAGTGAGGGGGAGGGAAGGAGGGAGGAAATGAAGGAAGAAAGGTGGGGGAGAGAGAATAGGCAGGGGGGAGGAGGGCCTAGATACATTTCTTCCATATAGATAGGTAGACTGAGGGAGAGCTGCTTGCCAAGAGCCCTATCAGACAGGCTTCCTATTCCTCAACCCTCCCTAATATGCCACATCCTGGTCAGGACAACTTGCTCGATTGTTATTCTTGGTGTGACTCGAGAACTGACCTCGAGGCGGGGCATGGGCATGGATTATCTCCCTGGGGCACGCACCTCCCTGCCCCAGCTCTCTCTCTCTCTCTCTCTCACATAATCTATCAAGGGTCTAACATGAGGTCATTGTGCCTACCAGAAGTGTATATGTCCAAGGCTGGCCACCTGTCTGGACCATTCAAATGTATAAACACGTAATTAGTCTATTAAAATTATATATAATGCTACAATTATAAATTAATTTGTTCATGGTCATTCGTTTATCAGTATTTTAATATGAGGTATATATACGCATGTATGTATACGTTGACGTACACATATATGATTATGTGTATAGAATGATTATGATTATGTGTAATCATATATGATTATATCTAATGGAATGCATTAGTAAGTGATGTGGTGGAGGCTGACTCCATACACAGGTTCAAGTGTAGATATGATAGAGCCCAATAGGCTCAGAAACCTGTACACCTGTTGATTGACGGTTGAGAGGTGGAACTAAAGAGCCAGAGCTCAACCCCAGCAAGCACAATTAGGCGAGTATATGAACGAATGCACATGTACACTTTCAAATGAATTAAGATACCTTGAGATACACAATGACTTAGTTTAAATAGTTTAAACACATTATGGTACTGATTTTGACATGCTGATGTCTGGAAGGGAGAGGGGGTGTGGGGGGTTATTGTCTGAGGTGGAGGACCAGAGGAGGGGGTCAGTGGAAGGATGGTGGCTGGAGGGATGCCATTGTTCTAATGGTTATGAAAACAATTATTGATGGCAGGAATTCAGTGGGTGTGTACTTCACCCGCACCATCACCATACTGTGCCCTGCTACAACCCCCCCCCCCACTCCACCCATGCTGTGCGGGGCGTATTACACATTATGGGATAACCGACTGTCTGTCCATATCTGTCTGCTCGTTATGCTGCCCTTCCTTTTGAAAATTGTCTGCTTTATCAACTTCCTTCAAGACCACACGTTAGCCTCTTATCACGCCCTCTTACCACTCTCAGGGAGCCGGCTCTTCTATACAATAGTTACCACTCAGTCCCCAAGGTGAAAGAGTGTCCTGGCATATGACTTGTTACGTGTACTTATTTGCGATTCGTTTGGGCTGTCACGTGTGGTGATTAGTGTTGGGTAAGGCTAGGCCAGGTCAGGTCAGACTAGGCCAGGTCAGACTAGGCTAGGTAAGGCTAGGCCAGGTCAGGTCTGGTCAGGTCTGGCAAGGCCAGGTCAGGCCAGGCCAGGCTAGGCAGGGTGAGAGAAGTAAAGCGGCAGGTACTTACGTTTCCGAGAAAGTAGCGGCGGTAGTATATTGTTGATTTAGATTCGACGACATCCTGAAGCTAGTAGGTGGCGGCCTCATCGCTCTCGAACTTCTTGTTGTTGTAGGGGATACGAGGCACACCCAATATCCCCCTTACATTGATCACATCACACACTAATATTTTTACTATTTCGGACACCAGATTTGTCTGTTTCGTATATGTATAATTGTTCAATATTAAAACCACAAAAGAATGCTCTAAGTACTTTCGTATATTAATACATCTTCAGAAGGAATGGTTCGCTCTGAAGATGTATTAATATAAGAAAGTACTAAAGGAAATTCCTGTTTCAATTCTTCATCCGTGGTCTGACACTCTTATTATATATTGTATATACTGAATTATATATACTATACTTATATAATATATACTGAAATATTGTTACATTTAACGTATGAAACAAAGTATATATCTGTATTTTTAATAAAATATAAAACATTAATATTTATCAACGTATCTCTGTGAATTACATAATTTATCAGTATTGTACAGCCTGTGATCTCCACCTGGCTGGCCACTGATACCTAAGTAGCTTTCATGTGTCCGGACACCGGCGATAGGATTGTATTATTTAACTTTAAAGAGAGAGATATTTCTTGAAATGTTATCACATTAACGTCTACATCTTCCTTCCTTCTGACATATAGATTTTAAGGTTAATTAGCATATATGGAAATAAATTACACAATTTATAGGCTGGTGTGAAGGGCTTCACACTCTTAGGGCAAGCCATCAAGAAACTGTACAGTATCAAATGCATATATCTTCGCTTTCACTTCAGTTATATTTATGACAAGTATTTAAAGTGTAGCTTATATTTCTGCCTTTCTGTTGACATAGAAAACTTTCGTTTATTACATTATCTAGATAAAATTAGCATTGATCTTCAAAAGGTTGTAGTTGTAACTTCCGATTATAACTTCTTCTTATATTATAACTTCCGATTGTAACTTCCATTATAAACAACATTATTATTGCAAACAGTAGGAGTTTCAAAGTCTCATTTGTATGGATACCTTCTCATATAGGTGTTGTCCAGCATGATGACACAAACAAGGCAGCTAAAACTGAATGTGATAAGCCTGAAGTTGAGTGGGATATGGGCATTCCAATCTCTTCTGTCAAAGCCGCAATATTTTAGGAAATTAGGGAAGACAGAAGAGCAGTCACTGACACACAAAAGCCAGAAAGCAAGAGTATAAAGAGCTATGACATGTTTATGTGCCTCTGTAACCTTTTCCACTACCGCCCACAAGATGATATATGGGGTGCATAATTAATGAACTAAACTAAGTAAACATGTTTAGAATCGAGAATTATATGAACGGACAGCATAAAACTTACACTAGTGTCACAATGACAGTGTGACATTGTAATTGCCAGAATTAGGCTAGGATATCGATATGTATCGCAGGTGGCTGCAGGTAATGAATAGCCCCCAATGGTGAATATTCCAATTGTAAACTATGTGAACAAGAGCTGGGACATACTCACCAACACTATATCACAACACTAGTGGCTTTACAAGACTGTAATTACCATATTTGTATCCTCACATTCCTTATGTACATTCTTGTATATGCATAAATAAATAAATAAATATCTGTGATTGCCCTGTTATAAGTGACTTCAGACCAAATGGTATAAGGTACTTTGAACTCTGTAATTACTTCATACACTTAGGAATATTGGAAGATATTCTTATGCTGTACCCGGATTTTGCTAACGGAGGCTAATAGATCAGCCTTATATTTTATGTTCTCACCTGATTGTTACCTTGAGGTAGGCCCGTAAGTGGTAGTCCTCTTGAACCATTAACAGTATCAATAGATGATACTGGAGATCTGTGGAGGTGCGACTGGACCCTGCGTGACGGGAGATGTATCCCTTGTTTCTTGTGATTGATTGATGAGGATTAAGCCACCCAAAAGGTAGCACGGGCATGAATAGCCCGTAAGTGGTGTTCTTGTTAGTCACAGTTGATTTTTTTTTTATTGAGGCTGGTATTTTATCCCCTGATTCCATGTATAACTAACCATCCTGTGAGATGGGAATATTTAATGAACTTATAGCTAGTTTTCTGAGGTTGGAAGAAAACGTGCTCAGATTGGGGACTTGTTTATTTTATAATGAATAATAAATTAATATATAAAATTAATATATAATAAATTAATTTATATAAATTAATAAATAACAAATTAATAGATAAAATTATTATTATATAATAAATAATAATAATAACAACAAATAGTATAATGATAAGCAATTATTTTAAAGAATCCAATAGCTAATTTGGATTTTTTGCACCGTTTTTGGGAAACAGTGTTCTTTTTTTGATATACACTGTGTAATCTTTCATATAGAATAGGGTAGCAGCACATTACTGTGTATACCTAAGCTTGTTAATAATAACAAAAAAAAAGTTAGTTTCTATCGATAGGGAGAGCGATGGTTCAAAAATCCTTCTTTAAAATATGAATATCTTTCCTATCTCACTAAGATCTAATCTCTGTGATTAAAATGCAAAATTGACTTTGTCACTGCCTTTTTTATAACGTATACAATCATAAGCTTATTTGTGAATCTCTATTAAACAGTAAATCAGAGAGCGTGTAAGGTTCCGTGTTCCATGTCCGAAGAAACAGGGAGATTTTACATAAATACAGTACATGATAGTTTAAGTAGCGAACGCATACCAACAAATAACGATTAGTATCTATAACAAAAATATTGTTCTATGGAGTTGATTTAACTTCCAACCATGTATTTTTAAATAATCTTTAACGTTTTCTGGCTAGTTATGTTAGATTTGATTAAAAATACGCATTCTACTTGTTAATATCGTTAGATTTGATTAAAAATACGCATTCTACTTGTTAACATCATAAATTAAATTTGCGATAATTTGAGCAGAGAAGTTCGACGACTGGATCACTGTGTACAGAAGGTTGATATGCCAGCAAACACTTTCCAGAGAGCAATATATCTTGGATAAGTCGCTCCACGATATTGTTGCTTGGACCATCGACTTCCTTTGATATTACATATTTACATCTTATTTTGTTATGAAATGATATTTTTTCAGAGTAAAATTATGTTTTCTCATTTTCTGCATCCAGCATCCACATTATAGTGAGTAAATATACCATATTACTTCATTGCTTACGTAATGCTAGGAAGGTTTGAGTAGCTTTGGGTCTTTAGTGGACAGAATCTCCAATAGATGGGGCGAGAGTCGCCCCATCTCTCTCGACCGGGCGGGACTCGAAACTTAAATTAAAATTGCTATATCATTGGTCTCCAACATGATATATTTCCTTTGATGCACTCACAATAACGATTATAGCTCTGTCTTTCTGGAGGCATGTAATATTTTAGGCTTTATTAGCGTATCTTTGTTAATTACACAACATATTGGCAAGTGCGTAGGCGTCTGCACTCCATGACCGAAAAGCTACTGAACGCCACTATAAAAACATATATATCTTCACTTGAGCTTTAAATATGTCTAATGTAATGTATTTAAAATAAAGCTTATATTTCTATCTTTCTTAAGACGTGTAAAACATTTGTGTTTATTAACGAATTTACGTAAAATAAACATTCTTCTGAGAGTTGCTCTGTCGCTCAGTCTATGCGGGGGTCGGAGCTCGGCGATTATTAAAATACATGAATCTTCATTAGAACTTTAATTATGTCTATGATAAAGTGTTTAAAATGAGCCTTATATTCCTATCTTTCTTGAGGCATATAAAAAATTTACGATTATTTACAAATTTACGTGAAATAAGCATTGTTCTGAGAGAGAGTTGCTCCGTTGATCGATCTGTCCGGAGTCGGAGCTCGGCTATTATAAAAGTACACGTATCTTCGCTTTAAATTTAAATATGCCCATGGTAAGGTATTTAGAACGAAGCTTATATATCTGTCTTTCTTGTGACATATAAAACTCTTACGTTTATTAAGGAATCTGCGTGAAATAGGCATGGTTCTGAGATGAATGCTGCGGTTTTCGAGTATGACGAGCGATGAAAACTGCCACTTTTATACAACTACAAATATCTTCGGTTTTACTTAAAATATTTGTCTGGTAGAGGTTTTACATATAGATCGCGTTTCTGTCTTTCTTCTGACTAATAAATAATTTTGGTTTAATCAGTTATCAAGATGTTTTCAACAATATTCTTTCAGCGTTCATCTTTTCCAACTTGGGCGACCCTTTTGGAAGCGCGATACTTGGGTTAACCCATCCTATAGTTGGGTCTGTTTCCAACTGGGGTTCGAATAAGTACACCAGAAGTGGGAATGGAAAATTACAATTATCGTTCAAATTTTGAGCAAACAGACTATTCTGCTGTCCACGGCCATGGGACGGGTACTATGGTACGAGAGGAAGGGTTGTGCCTGGTGATAGCTAATAACTGTAAAGCTACCACAGGGGAAACTGAATATTAGCAGCATAGGAACCATGAGCATTATGTGACATAAGTACTATAATATATCAAGGACAGGTTGCGTAAATGTGTTCGTAAATGTGTTCCTTATTCCGACATTTACCCACTAATTCATTCTTCAATCCTTGCCCGTTGGCAGGGTCGTTCGTCTTCAGTTATAGGTAACAAACTGCATACTCTTAAGAGTAGTGTGTCCCCATGGCCTTCCGCTTACCACCGTAACTGGCGGTGGGAAACAGCCCTGGCGAGGCCATACACACTTAACTCACGGGCACTTAATGGAGCGCCGCCCTGCTCCTTATTGTCCAAACTGCATTGTCCCTCTTATGGTCGTGCATATCGTTTTTGAATGTCCGGATTTCCAGGACGAGCATGTGTCTTGCTTCCTGACTGTCCCCCGCGGTCACTTGTCCCTTGATAAAATTCTTGGTGAATAGATACCTTTGATATCGTTCGCCTTATGCGCTTTTGTTCTCGTATTGACATTCTTAGTACTATTTAGCGCTTTTTTAATATTCCACACATTTGATGGTGCTACATAGCCTTCCCGACTTGATGCCTTGTTTCATAATTACTTAAATGCCTGTAAATCAAAAGCAATTAGTTCAGAAACATTCTACATGTGACTCCTGTTAGCATGCTCAGAGCTTTCACCTTCCACGGCTCACGGTAAGCCTTACCCACTAATTTTCCCTAGAACACAACTCACCAATTCATGAACAAGCAAGGTGTACTGAAATTAGTGCAGCCCACATCTGTGCCAAACAAATCAGACGAAGTGAAGGAATTTCACTAACAAATACACATAGAAATGGACAGGTTCACTTCTGGAAAGAGAAACTTCTGCTGCAAATCGTACAAGTGAAAAAATAAACAGACATGAAAAACAAAATAATAGGCAAATGCAACTAAACCCGAGTGCGCGGGTGCACACTATAAAGCGGACAGACCAGTGTGTTGCATTGCATTGTCCAGCAGCTCCAGCGAAGATGCAGTATATCATAATGTTAGGACACGACGGGAGAGGGATCCCAGTCCAGACGCTAATGTGGAGAGGCTGTCACTGACAAAAAGACTCACTAGACAAACTTCCATCTTAAAAGGCATTCATCGTGTCAACCAATGAATGGGTTAAATTTAATGGTAAATGTATTATATTTTGTGAATAGCAAGACATGAAAGTAACAGCTTTGTAAGATGTCTGGATGGTGGGCTGGCCAGTTTGGTGGGCTAGTTGGTGTGTCCCGTGAGTCTGTATTCAGATGCCATGGTCATATATCACTCCCCAAGTATTCATCAGAACCGACATCAACATATATATTGCTGTGAAGATTACCATCTGAATATGAGTGGTTTGAAGCCCTGGTATTTAAAATGCTAAATTTAGAATCTTCCACAGAGACCAGGTCGAGGCCCTCCCCTAGCCTGGATATGGAGTTTCCTCATAATAGGTGATGTTAATTCAGGTCACCTAATAGAGGAAGTAACGATGGGGAGCTAGGGTGGTGTTGAGCATGCTTGAGTAGTGAGAGTTGTCATACTCTCATATCACAACACACTCCTCACAAGTCTCACTAATCTCCCGTCAGGTCCAGTATGTATCACGCAACCCGTATCTCAGTGGTCATTACTAGATCAAAGTCTATTTTGTAATTACCAAAATGCATTAAATTTAATTAGTGCTTTAATGTATTTGCAGACCTTGGCCAACAAACCAAGGTTATTTTTGGTTAAAGTAATAGTACCAAAATGCACTGTGTTCTTTAATGTACTGAGTACAGGCTGCTCTTTTAAAGTCTGGGAATAAAATAAGTTGGTACACTACACAGCCGACGGTTTGAAAGGCATATGGTCCAAGGGCTAACAGCTGGATCCTGCAAGCACAAATAGATAAATACTCCCACTTCAGTTCGTCCTCATAAACAAAGACTAAAGTCCATTCCATGCACCCGCCAAACTCCCTGTTAATGAATGAGAAACGGTTTACACACGACTCACAACTGATGACGTTCGAACACTTCCGGAACAAGTGCTTCACTGACGACTTTTGTTCGAACCACAACGCTGTAAATGCTTCACCCACGTACTACAAATCAGCCCGTCCTCCAAACAAAGATCCAAAAGTGATTCCATGCACCCGCCACCCCCCTGTTTATGAAAAGCGGTTTACACACGACTCACAACTGCTGATGTTCGAACATATCCGGAACAAGTGTTTCACTGACGAATTTTGTTCGAATCACATAGCTCTAAATGCTTCACCCACGTACTACAAATACAAATAATCGCCAACAGAACCTAAACACCTAACCTAACCTATGCCTATATATGCACAATATGCTAATATATTATAATATTAATCTATACTTGAGAAAATTCCCGTTTGAATGAACAGCATATTAAAATTTATGAATGCGTCTGTGGGGTCGACCGCTGGATGTAATGGACTTGAGTCGAGGACGGGTTGTACAAATACAAATAATCGCCAACAAAACCTAAACACCTAACCTAACCTAACCAGTGGATCATCCAATAAAATTAGCAGACTTCTACATGTTACTACTGCTCGGCTTAGACTCGGTTACAAGTATCTCTGGGAATTCTCATTATCTGTTGTTGTTGTTGTTTAAGATTCGCTACCCGGAACAAAAAGTTCCAAGCAGTACGGGCCATGGTGAGCCCGTAGTCTCATTATCTGCTGATGTAGAACTGACTAAATGTAAACTGTCAACAAAATTATTCGCACGCCCTCCGTCGCTATGTGATGGTATGCGAAAAGATACTTGAATTCAGAGACAATTCTATAACAAATGTTCAAGAGTTCAAATGTTCAAGTAAATATTTCATTCATAATGATCTGCTACCAGAAATTTTAGCCCAATATTCCTAGTTTGCAAACTGTAGGTAGTAACTAAGTGATTGTAACCTATCCACCGCTGCCCACAGGATGGGGGGCGGTGTGCAGGACAAACATATCAATTGTGACACTAGCTCTCCACATATGTCAGCTGCTTAATTTAGAATCTGTACTTGTGGTCGATCTCAAACCCGTTGATGATGTGACGATGTGCATTGAATTCTGTAACTAGCACATCAAGATTGTAACTTGCTTAGCTAAATGAATTGTGGGGTTCAGTCCCTGAGCCCATTATGTGCCTCTGTAACCCTTTCCACTACCACCCACGGGGAAGGTATGGGGTGCATGACAAATGACTAACTGGAGAGAACCAGCTCTTCTGTACACTGATGGTCTAGCCTCCGGCGCTACGGTACGTATGATCACGAGAGGTGTAAATTATGCACGAAGCGTCTTCCTCGCTTAAGACACAAAGTGCTGTATGTTGTCAACAAATACTGATCATATTTAAGACCTTTCCCTTTGGCGAACCCAAACAAGCTCCCAAGGTATATACTGGTACTTTCATCTGTAAACAATATCCTCAATACTCCAGTCATTGTTAATTTATCTGTTCCTTGTCTGAAACCGGCATAATGACGTACCAGTACATACAGTATATTCCAGGCAAAGCCTTGGCCATTATTGAATACTGGAATCTTAGTCCAGCAAGAGCCCTTTAAGTCCTGATGTTCTAACCATCTACGTCATATATAGTATTTATATACTTCTACCGAATTCGAATATATCAACAAGCTCGGAAACAATCAACGGCTAGGAAGCAAGCCAAATCAAAGGTTCTGGCGTTTATACGAGACGATGTTGGAAACAAAGACACAGAACATAATCAACCAAAATATTCCAAATTCAGCTTCGAGTTGCTGCATAAACATTGCTGATGTTAGTACCAGTAAAACACGCTTTTACGCATGCGAGTGAGACTCCCCAAGCAGCTGCATGCCTTGTCTTGGTTACTACCTGTGTGTATTCAGCTATTTGTACCCGAAGGATCGAGCTGTTAGCTTTTGGACTACAGCTTTCTAGCTATCGCTTGTCTAATGTACTGACTTCCCGCCAATTTTTTCGATCACTATCTAAGAATGCATGCTTGTCTGGCCGAGGTTAGCCGCCTGACGCTTAAAGCGGCTTCGCAAAACTTTGCAGGGTAAACAAATCCACAAGGGCCGTGACGAGGATTCGAACCTGCGTCCGGGAGCATCCCAGACGCTGCCTTAATCGACTGAGCTACGACATGCTTTGCAGGGTGACTTGTGACTGTATGTTGAGTGTCACGGGACGGTTGGAGTCCATTTCTTCCCTCCATTGTTCCTCTTTAGGAAGGATAGTCTACTATTCCCAACCCCTGACTCTCCTGTGAGGTATGAAATGGGAGTCTGTAAAGTGTTGAAACATATTTTATGGATGGAGACGAGGAGTCACAATAACGTGGCTGAAATGGTACAAGAATGTAACAACTCTTGTATATATCTCACAAAAAAAAAAAAAAAAAAAAAAAAAAAAAATATGTTGACAAGACTTAGAGTCGATTGTGACATTCTCACAATCGACTTGAGAATGGTCCAGGACGGACAGAAACGTCGTCGTCCCTTCACTTTCTAGTGTGTGTGGTCTGGTCAACATATTTTACGGATGTTGATGATGTTACCTTACCTTGAGGTGCTTCCGGGACTTAGCGTCCCCGCGGCCCGGTCGTCGACCAGGCCGACCAGCCCCCATCCTAGACCAGGATGTTGAATCAATGTCGATTCTAGATCCACTGAATGTCACTAGCTTGGGGAGGGAGGGAGTGGGGGGGGAGACTCGGGCACTGCCGGGTAGCCTATTTGGTCCAATATATATTTATTCATAGGACCACAGGATGCCACCCACAACAGCTAACACTCAAGTTACTTATTTTACTGCTAGGTAAACAGAGGCATAAAGTGAAAGACAATTGGCCAGATTGTTTCTGTAACTATATACCTGGGGTAAAGGGGGCCTGACGGCTGAGTGGACAACGCTCGGGATTCGTAGTCCTAAGGTTCCGGGTTCATTAAAGTCACCTGCCTCCTGACGCAAGTGTGAAGTGTGTTTGACGCAACACGTCACTTCTCTCACTAAAAACACGGGACACTGCGTCTCGGTCACGTGAATGCGACCATGCTAGCGAGAACAACTACGTCCCAACAGTAACTCTATAGAAACCAAGTACAAATACAAATATTTATTCAGGTAAAGTACATACATACAAGGCGAGATACAAAACGTTGATGGATTTATAGATAGAGCTAGTACATACAATGCTTTACGGGCTCACCATAGCCCGTGCTACATGGACACTTCGTCCTGAGTAGCTAAATCTTTAACAACAACATACATACAATGCCTAAAGCCACTATTACGCAAAGCGTTACGGGCAGGAAAAACTAAGACTAAAGCAAGTTGTATCAGTGCTGCTATGACACTAACTCTCAACATAGCCAAGCACTTGTCTTATGTGCTGTGTTTAACTAGTTCAATTCGATGACGTTAAATGCCTGTACTAAGCAACTATAACTTGGCGATTATGGTACTGCCACTAAGCGAGTGGAAGCATGATCGCTTGTTGTTGTTGTTATAGATTCAGCTACTCGGAATAAGTTCCAAGTAGCACGGGCTATGGTGAGCCCGTAGTGGACTTATCTGGCACAGGAGCGGGGCAAGTAGCACGGGCTATGGTGAGCCCGTAATGGACTTGCCTGGCACAGGAGCGGGGCAAGTAGCACGGGCTATGGTGAGCCCGTAGTGGACTTACCTGGCACAGGAGCAGGGCAAGTAGCACGGACTATGGTGAGCTCGTAGTGGACTTATCTGGCACAGGAGCGGGGCAAGTAGCACGGGCTATGGTGAGCCCGTAGTGGACTTACCTGGCACAGGAGCGGGGCAAGTAGCACGGGCTATGGTGAGCTCGTAGTGGACTTATCTGGCACAGGAGCAGGGCAAGTAGCACGGGCTATGGTGAGCCCGTAGTGGACTTACCTGGCACAGGAGCGGGGCTGTGCATGATCGCTGATGCGCAACTGTCTTATACACCAAGCCAATGTGTGGCGTTACTCCGCCTCACACAGGCTATATCCTCCTCCCTGCCTCCAAGGCCCTTCACCAGGGGTTGGTAAGGCCAAGGACACGTACACGCTACACGTACAAGGACCAACACTGCACGTTGCGTGGGCGGCGTAGTACGGATAGTGAAGGGGGTACCATCAATTGTGTGGGTGGTGGGGGCGGTATATAGTGTGGGGAGAGGCTAGTTACGGGCTATTCATGCCCGTGCCACCTCTTGGGTGGCTTAATCTTTATCAATCGGTGTGTGGGGGAGAGAGTGGGTGTTAGAGATGGTGAGAGAGTGAGTGTAAGGGGTATCGGGGGGGGGGATACGAGTGTAAGTGCAGATATAAAGTTAGCAATAGGAGGGATAGATAATATCTGACTCCCTTCACAACACACTAACTTTCAGTGACCAGAACACACCAACAGTCACTTGTAACTCAATGAATACAGTCTGCTTCAGGAACGCACCTCCGCTCACCAAAGATCAGATAAATAAAAAAACCATACTTGGAGGTGCCGGGGATCGAACCCGGGGCCTCTCACATGCAAAGCGAGCGCTCTACCACTGAGCTACACCCCCATACCTCTACCATCACGATGTGCATTAAAATTAAACTTCATTAATTTCCTGGAGAATGATTTCTTTTCGTGACATATATAGGCATTCGTGAGGAGCTGGTCCTGTGTGTGCTTGTGTTTGTGGGAGTTTGTGTAGGCAACTTTAACAGTGTTCTTATAGCACTTACTCCGTCTTAACCTAAACCTTCCCGACACCTACTATTATATTCGTACCGACTAGCACACACCCACTTGTACCCATTCTCACCATCACACACCCTCACAACACCCACTCTCACCATCACACACCCTCACAACACCCACTCTCACCATCACACACCCTCACAACACCCACTCTCACCATCACACCTGACCACCCCAAATGTAAACTGTGTCAACGAAAGTATTCGCACACCCTCCGTTACTATGTGATGGAGTGTGAAAAGATACGTGAATTTAGAGACAATTCTATAACCAATGTTCCAGCGATGTGTCAATATTTCATTCAAAATGATCTGCTGCCAGAAGTCTTAGCCAAATATCCCCAGTTTGCTAACTGTAGGTAGTAACTAAGTGATTGTAACCTATCCACCGCTGCCCACTGGATGGGGGGCGGTGTACAGGACAAACATATAACTTGTGACACAGCTCTCCACATATGTCAGTTGCTTAATTTAGAATCTGTACTTGAGGTCGATATCGAACCCATTGTTGATGTGATGACTTATATTGAATTTTGTAACTAGCTCATCAAGATTGTAACTTGCTTAGCTAAATGAATTGTGGGGTTCAGTCCCTGAGCCCATTATGTGCCTCTGTAACCCTTTCCACTACCGCCGACAGGATGGGTATGGGGTGCATAATAAATGAACTAAACTACCATCACACACCCTCACAACACCCACTCTCTCCATCACACCCTCACAACACCCACTCTCACCATCACACATCTTCACAACACCCACTCTCACCATCACACACCCTCTCAACACCCACTCTCACCATCACACATCTTCACAACACCCACTCTCACCATCACACACCCTCTCAACACCCACTCTCACCATCACACACCCTCACAACACCCACTCTCACCATCACACATCTTCACAACACCCACTCTCACCATCACACACCCTCTCAACACCCACTCTCACCATCACACACCCACTCTCACCATCACACACCCTCACAACACCCACTCTCACCATCACACATCTTCACAACACCCACTCTCGCCATCACACCCTCACAACACCCACTCTCACCATCACACATCTTCACAACACCCACTCTCACCATCACACACCCTCACAACACCCACTCTCACCATCACACATCTTCACAACACCCACTCTCGCCATCACACCCTCACAACACCCACTCTCACCATCACATATCTTCACAACACCCACTCTCGCCATCACACACCCTCTCAACACCCACTCTCACCATCACACATCTTCACAACACCCACTCTCACCATCACACACCCTCTCAACACCCACTCTCACCATCACACACCCTCACAACACCCACTCTCACCATCACACATCTTCACAACACCCACTCTCACCATCACACACCCTCTCAACACCCACTCTCACCATCACACACCCTCACAACACCCACTCTCACCATCACACACCCTCACAACACCCACTCTCACCATCACACATCTTCACAACACCCACTCTCGCCATCACACCCTCACAACACCCACTCTCACCATCACACATCTTCACAACACCCACTCTCACCATCACACACCCTCACAACACCCACTCTCACCATCACACATCTTCACAACACCCACTCTCGCCATCACACCCTCACAACACCCACTCTCACCATCACATATCTTCACAACACCCACTCTCGCCATCACACACCCTCTCAACACCCACTCTCGCCATCACACACCCTCTCAACACCCACTCTCACCATCACACATCTTCACAACACCCACTCTCGCCATCACACCCTCACAACACCCACTCTCACCATCACACATCTTCACAACACCCACTCTCACCATCACACACCCTCACAACACCCACTCTCACCATCACACATCTTCACAACACCCACTCTCGCCATCACACCCTCACAACACCCACTCTCACCATCACACATCTTCACAACACCCACTCTCGCCATCACACACCCTCTCAACACCCACTCTCACCATCACACATCTTCACAACACCCACTCTCACCATCACACACCCTCTCAACACCCACTCTCACCATCACACACCCTCACAACACCCACTCTCACCATCACACATCTTCACAACACCCACTCTCACCATCACACACCCTCTCAACACCCACTCTCACCATCACACATCTTCACAACACCCACTCTCACCATCACACACCCTCTCAACACCCACTCTCACCATCACACATCTTCACAACACCCACTCTCGCCATCACACACCTTCACAACACCCACTCTCACACCCTCACAACACCCACTCTCACCATCACACACCCTCACAACACCCACTCTCACCATCACACATCTTCACAACACCCACTCTCACCATCACACACCCTCACACCACCCACTCTCACCATCACAACACCCACTCTCACCATCACACACCTTCACAACACCCACTCTCACCATCACACACCCTCACACCACCCACTCTCACCATCACAAGACTTACCCATCCCCAGTAAACATGACAGCGCTTCACATAGTGGCATCAAAGGTGCCTCCGACAACAGGGTTGGTGTACACAGTCATTCAACGTTAAACAGGTTCTCATTCAGCCGAGGAGACGTCCAGAGTCTGGGGCTGACTTATGAGTCAGCAGTTATATAAGATCATTTGCCCAGGCTGTAACAAAAGTAAGTCCACTACGGGCTCACCATAGCCCGTGCTACTTTGGAACTTTTGTTCTAAATAGCTGAATCTTAAAAGAACAACAACGGCTGTAACAATATTATGCTGTTGACAGTGGAACACATCACTTCATAGCGAAAGGCAGATCTTGTTGCGCAGTGGCCCCGCGCAGTCGACTCACAACCACTTGGCGCCGGGTTCAGTTCCCGGGCAGGGTAACCGTTTGGGCACATTTCCTTGCATCCAATGTCTCTACTCACTCCTGGAAGTTAGGCTAGTTAAGCCACTGCTGTGGGCCGTATCGTGGGAAAGGCGTTGGCCATGACTGAACAGAACAAGGGCTTAAAGAAACTTAATTTACATTTTCTAAACAGACGAAGATCAAGGGGAAAATAATTACCGTACACAAATGGATAAAAATGTTTAACAAGAGGTTTATGCATAGGAATTTAGCTGAATTTACATATAGGAACACAAAACAGAATCCGAAATGATAGATACAAATAGCGTTTGAGATTTACACAAGAACCGAGTATAAATACTGGTTTGGAAATAGATATATGGAACGGGTTGCCAGGCAACACAATAGACATGGGGGGTCAGTGGATTGTTTCAGGAGTAGGTTAGACATATGCAGGCGATGAGTCACAATAACGTGGCTGAAGTATGTTGACCAGACCACACACTAGAAATTGAAGGGACGACGACGTTTCGGTCCGTCCTGGACCATTCTCAAGTCGATTGTGATGAGGACAGGTAAGGGACAGGCATTAAATAGGCAAGAGAGAGCTGAGGAGGAAAGTCAGGTGTAGGGGATAGTAGTAATGAGAACTGCAGCAGGCCTATTGGCCCATACGAGGCAGCTCCTATTATAGCCACCGAAGGAGAAAGTAATAGGAATAAGAAGAGGATAGCAAGGGAGCGTAGAAGACACTGTGTTCTTTAATGTACTGAGTACAGGCTGCTCTTTTAAAGTCTGGGAATAAAATAAGTTGGTACACTACACAGCCGACGGTTTGAAAGGCATATGGTCCAAGGGCTAACAGCTGGATCCTGCAAGCACAAATAGATAAATACTCCCACTTCAGTTCGTCCTCATAAACAAAGACTAAAGTCCATTCCATGCACCCGCCAAACTCCCTGTTAATGAATGAGAAACGGTTTACACACGACTCACAACTGATGACGTTCGAACACTTCCGGAACAAGTGCTTCACTGACGACTTTTGTTCGAACCACAACGCTGTAAATGCTTCACCCACGTACTACAAATCAGCCCGTCCTCCAAACAAAGATCCAAAAGTGATTCCATGCACCCGCCACCCCCCTGTTTATGAAAAGCGGTTTACACACGACTCACAACTGCTGATGTTCGAACATATCCGGAACAAGTGTTTCACTGACGAATTTTGTTCGAATCACATAGCTCTAAATGCTTCACCCACGTACTACAAATACAAATAATCGCCAACAGAACCTAAACACCTAACCTAACCTATGCCTATATATGCACAATATGCTAATATATTATAATATTAATCTATACTTGAGAAAATTCCCGTTTGAATGAACAGCATATTAAAATTTATGAATGCGTCTGTGGGGTCGACCGCTGGATGTAATGGACTTGAGTCGAGGACGGGTTGTACAAATACAAATAATCGCCAACAAAACCTAAACACCTAACCTAACCTAACCAGTGGATCATCCAATAAAATTAGCAGACTTCTACATGTTACTACTGCTCGGCTTAGACTCGGTTACAAGTATCTCTGGGAATTCTCATTATCTGTTGTTGTTGTTGTTTAAGATTCGCTACCCGGAACAAAAAGTTCCAAGCAGTACGGGCCATGGTGAGCCCGTAGTCTCATTATCTGCTGATGTAGAACTGACTAAATGTAAACTGTCAACAAAATTATTCGCACGCCCTCCGTCGCTATGTGATGGTATGCGAAAAGATACTTGAATTCAGAGACAATTCTATAACAAATGTTCAAGAGTTCAAATGTTCAAGTAAATATTTCATTCACAATGATCTGCTACCAGAAATTTTAGCCCAATATTCCTAGTTTGCAAACTGTAGGTAGTAACTAAGTGATTGTAACCTATCCACTGTTGCCCACTGGATGGGGGGCGGTGTGCAGGACAAACATATCAATTGTGACACTAGCTCTCCACATATGTCAGCTGCTTAATTTAGAATCTGTACTTGTGGTCGATCTCAAACCCGTTGATGATGTGACGATGTGCATTGAATTCTGTAACTAGCACATCAAGATTGTAACTTGCTTAGCTAAATGAATTGTGGGGTTCAGTCCCTGAGCCCATTATGTGCCTCTGTAACCCTTTCCACTACCACCCACGGGGAAGGTATGGGGTGCATGACAAATGACTAACTGGAGAGAACCAGCTCTTCTGTACACTGATGGTCTAGCCTCCGGCGCTGCGGTACGAATGATCACGAGAGGTGTAAATTATGCACGAAGCGTCTTCCTAGCTTAAGACACAAAGTGCTGTATGTTGTCAACAAATACTGATCATATTTAAGACCTTTCCCTTTGGCGAACCCAAACAAGCTCCCAAGGTATATACTGGTACTTTCATCTGTAAACAATATCCTCAATACTCCAGTCATTGTTAATTTATCTGTTCCTTGTCTGAAACCGGCGTGATGGCGTACCAGTACATACAGTATATTCCAGGCAAAGCCTTGGCCATTATTGAATACTGGAATCTTAGTCCAGCAAGAGCCCTTTAAGTCCTGATGTTCTAACCATCTACGTCATATATAGTATTTATATACTTCTACCGAATTCGAATATATCAACAAGCTCGGAAACAATCAACGGCTAGGAAGCAAGCCAAATCAAAGGTTCTGGCGTTTATACGAGACGATGTTGGAAACAAAGACACAGAACATAATCAACCAAAATATTCCAAATTCAGCTTCGAGTTGCTGCATAAACATTGCTGATGTTAGTACCAGTAAAACACGCTTTTACGCATGCGAGTGAGACTCCCCAAGCAGCTGCATGCCTTGTCTTGGTTACTACCTGTGTGTATTCAGCTATTTGTACCCGAAGGATCGAGCTGTTAGCTTTTGGACTACAGCTTTCTAGCTATCGCTTGTCTAATGTACTGACTTCCCGCCAATTTTTTCGATCACTATCTAAGAATGCATGCTTGTCTGGCCGAGGTTAGCCGCCTGACGCTTAAAGCGGCTTCGCAAAACTTTGCAGGGTAAACAAATCCACAAGGGCCGTGACGAGGATTCGAACCTGCGTCCGGGAGCATCCCAGACGCTGCCTTAATCGACTGAGCTACGACATGCTTTGCAGGGTGACTTGTGACTGTATGTTGAGTGTCACGGGACGGTTGGAGTCCATTTCTTCCCTCCATTGTTCCTCTTTAGGAAGGATAGTCTACTATTCCCAACCCCTGACTCTCCTGTGAGGTATGAAATGGGAGTCTGTAAAGTGTTGAAACATATTTTATGGATGGAGACGAGGAGTCACAATAACGTGGCTGAAATGGTACAAGAATGTAACAACTCTTGTATATATCTCACAAAAAAAAAAAAAAAAAAAAAAAAAAAAAAATATGTTGACAAGACTTAAGAGTCGATTGTGACATTCTCACAATCGACTTGAGAATGGTCCAGGACGGACAGAAACGTCGTCGTCCCTTCACTTTCTAGTGTGTGTGGTCTGGTCAACATATTTTACGGATGTTGATGATGTTACCTTACCTTGAGGTGCTTCCGGGACTTAGCGTCCCCGCGGCCCGGTCGTCGACCAGGCCGACCAGCCCCCATCCTAGACCAGGATGTTGAATCAATGTCGATTCTAGATCCACTGAATGTCACTAGCTTGGGGAGGGAGGGAGTGGGGGGGGAGACTCGGGCACTGCCGGGTAGCCTATTTGGTCCAATATATATTTATTCATAGGACCACAGGATGCCACCCACAACAGCTAACACTCAAGTTACTTATTTTACTGCTAGGTAAACAGAGGCATAAAGTGAAAGACAATTGGCCAGATTGTTTCTGTAACTATATACCTGGGGTAAAGGGGGCCTGACGGCTGAGTGGACAACGCTCGGGATTCGTAGTCCTAAGGTTCCGGGTTCATTAAAGTCACCTGCCTCCTGACGCAAGTGTGAAGTGTGTTTGACGCAACACGTCACTTCTCTCACTAAAAACACGGGACACTGCGTCTCGGTCACGTGAATGCGACCATGCTAGCGAGAACAACTACGTCCAAACAGTAACTCTATAGAAACCAAGTACAAATACAAATATTTATTCAGGTAAAGTACATACATACAAGGCGAGATACAAAACGTTGATGGATTTATAGATAGAGCTAGTACATACAATGCTTTACGGGCTCGCCATAGCCCGTGCTACATGGACACTTCGTCCTGAGTAGCTAAATCTTTAACAACAACATACATACAATGCCTAAAGCCACTATTACGCAAAGCGTTTCGGGCAGGAAAAACTAAGACTAAAGCAAGTTGTATCAGTGCTGCTATGACACTAACTCTCAACATAGCCAAGCACTTGTCTTATGTGCTGTGTTTAACTAGTTCAATTCGATGACGTTAAATGCCTGTACTAAGCAACTATAACTTGGCGATTATGGTACTGCCACTAAGCGAGTGGAAGCATGATCGCTTGTTGTTGTTGTTATAGATTCAGCTACTTGGAATAAGTTCCAAGTAGCACGGCCTATGGTGAGCCCGTAGTGGACTTATCTGGCACAGGAGCGGGGCAAGTAGCACGGGCTATGGTGAGCCCGTAATAGACTTGCCTGGCACAGGAGCGGGGCAAGTAGCACGGGCTATGGTGAGCCCGTAGTGGACTTACCTGGCACAGGAGCAGGGCAAGTAGCACGGACTATGGTGAGCTCGTAGTGGACTTATCTGGCACAGGAGCGGGGCAAGTAGCACGGGCTATGGTGAGCCCGTAGTGGACTTACCTGGCACAGGAGCGGGGCAAGTAGCACGGGCTATGGTGAGCTCGTAGTGGACTTATCTGGCACAGGAGCAGGGCAAGTAGCACGGGCTATGGTGAGCCCGTAGTGGACTTACCTGGCACAGGAGCGGGGCTGTGCATGATCGCTGATGCGCAACTGTCTTATACACCAAGCCAATGTGTGGCGTTACTCCGCCTCACACAGGCTATATCCTCCTCCCTGCCTCCAAGGCCCTTCACCAGGGGTTGGTAAGGCCAAGGACACGTACACGCTACACGTACAAGGACCAACACTGCACGTTGCGTGGGCGGCGTAGTACGGATAGTGAAGGGGGTACCATCAATTGTGTGGGTGGTGGGGGCGGTATATAGTGTGGGGAGAGGCTAGTTACGGGCTATTCATGCCCGTGCCACCTCTTGGGTGGCTTAATCTTTATCAATCGGTGTGTGGGGGAGAGAGTGGGTGTTAGAGATGGTGAGAGAGTGAGTGTAAGGGGTGTGGGGGGGGGGATACGAGTGTAAGTGCAGATATAAAGTTAGCAATAGGAGGGATAGATAATATCTGACTCCCTTCACAACACACTAACTTTCAGTGACCAGAACACACCAACAGTCACTTGTAACTCAATGAATACAGTCTGCTTCAGGAACGCACCTCCGCTCACCAAAGATCAGATAAATAAAAAAACCATACTTGGAGGTGCCGGGGATCGAACCCGGGGCCTCTCACATGCAAAGCGAGCGCTCTACCACTGAGCTACACCCCCATACCTCTACCATCACGATGTGCATTAAAATTAAACTTCATTAATTTCCTGGAGAATGATTTCTCTTCGTGACATATATAGGCATTCGTGAGGAGCTGGTCCTGTGTGTGCTTGTGTTTGTGGGAGTTTGTGTAGGCAACTTTAACAGTGTTCTTATAGCACTTACTCCGTCTTAACCTAAACCTTCCC
The DNA here is from genome assembly GCF_040958095.1 of Procambarus clarkii. NCBI lineage: Eukaryota > Metazoa > Arthropoda > Malacostraca > Decapoda > Cambaridae > Procambarus > Procambarus clarkii. The sequence continues at coordinate 5,348,133 of NC_091221.1, read as the reverse complement.
GACACCTACTATTATATTCGTACCGACTAGCACACATCCACTTGTACCCATTCTCACCATCACACACCCTCACAACACCCACTCTCACCATCACACACCCTCACAACACCCACTCTCACCATCACACACCCTCACAACACCCACTCTCACCATCACACACCCTCACAACACCCACTCTCACCATCACACCTGACCACCCCAAATGTAAACTGTGTCAACAAAATTATTCGCACACCCTCCGTTACTATGTGATGGAGTGTGAAAAGATACGTGAATTTAGAGACAATTCTATAACCAATGTTCCAGCGATGTGTCAATATTTCATTCAAAATGATCTGCTGCCAGAAGTCTTAGCCAAATATCCCCAGTTTGCTAACTGTAGGTAATAACTAAGTGATTGTAACCTATCCACCGCTGCCCACTGGATGGGGGGCGGTGTGCAGGACAAACATAAATTGTGACACTAGCTCTCCACATATGTCAGTTGCTTAATTTAGAACCTGTACTTGAGGTCGATATCGAACCCATTGTTGATGTGATGACTTATATTGAATTTTGTAACTAGCTCATCAAGATTGTAACTTGCTTAGCTAAATGAATTGTGGGGTTCAGTCCCTGAGCCCATTATGTGCCTCTGTAACCCTTTCCACTACCGCCGACAAGATGGGTATGGGGTGCATAATAAATGAACTAAACTACCATCACACACCCTCACAACACCCACTCTCTCCATCACACCCTCACAACACCCACTCTCACCATCACACACCCTCTCAACACCCACTCTCACCATCACACATCTTCACAACACCCACTCTCGCCATCACACCCTCACAACACCCACTCTCACCATCACACATCTTCACAACACCCACTCTCACCATCACACACCCTCTCAACACCCACTCTCACCATCACACATCTTCACAACACCCACACTCACCATCACACATCTTCACAACACCCACTCTCGCCATCACACCCTCACAACACCCCCTCTCACCATCACACATCTTCACAACACCCACTCTCACCATCACACACCCTCTCAACACCCACTCTCACCATCACACATCTTCACAACACCCACTCTCGCCATCACACCCTCACAACACCCACTCTCACCATCACACATCTTCACAACACCCACTCTCGCCATCACACACCTTCACAACACCCACTCTCACCATCACACCCTCACAACACCCACTCTCACCATCACACACCCTCACAACACCCACTCTCACCATCACACACCCTCTCAACACCCACTCTCACCATCACACATCTTCACAACACCCACTCTCACCATCACACATCTTCACAACACCCACTCTCACCATCACACATCTTCACAACACCCACTCTCACCATCACACACCCTCTCAACACCCACTCTCACCATCACACATCTTCACAACACCCACTCTCACCATCACACATCTTCACAACACCCACTCTCACCATCACACATCTTCACAACACCCACTCTCACCATCACACATCTTCACAACACCCACTCTCACCATCACACACCCTCTCAACACCCACTCTCACCATCACACATCTTCACAACACCCACTCTCACCATCACACCCTCACAACACCCACTCTCACCATCACACACCCTCACAACACCCACTCTCACCATCACACACCCTCACAACACCCACTCTCACCATCACACATCTTCACAACACCCACTCTCACCATCACACACCCTCTCAACACCCACTCTCACCATCACACATCTTCACAACACCCACTCTCACCATCACACACCCTCACAACACCCACTCTCACCATCACACATCTTCACAACACCCACTCTCGCCATCACACCCTCACAACACCCACTCTCACCATCACACATCTTCACAACACCCACTCTCGCCATCACACACCCTCTCAACACCCACTCTCACCATCACACATCTTCACAACACCCACTCTCACCATCACACATCTTCACAACACCCACTCTCGCCATCACACCCTCACAACACCCACTCTCACCATCACACATCTTCACAACACCCACTCTCTCCATCACACATCTTCACAACACCCACTCTCACCATCACACATCTTCACAACACCCACTCTCACCATCACACACCCTCTCAACACCCACTCTCACCATCACACATCTTCACAACACCCACTCTCGCCATCACACACCTTCACAACACCCACTCTCACCATCACACCCTCACAACACCCACTCTCACCATCACACACCCTCACAACACCCACTCTCACCATCACACATCTTCACAACACCCACTCTCACCATCACACACCCTCACACCACCCACTCTCACCATCACAACACCCACTCTCACCATCACACACCTTCACAACACCCACTCTCACCATCACACACCCTCACACCACCCACTCTCACCATCACAAGACTTACCCATCCCCAGTAAACATGACAGCGCTTCACATAGTGGCATCAAAGGTGCCTCCGACAACAGGGTTGGTGTACACAGTCATTCAACGTTAAACAGGTTCTCATTCAGCCGAGGAGACGTCCAGAGTCTGGGGCTGACTTATGAGTCAGCAGTTATATAAGATCATTTGCCCAGGCTGTAACAAAAGTAAGTCCACTACGGGCTCACCATAGCCCGTGCTACTTTGGAACTTTTGTTCTAAATAGCTGAATCTTAAAAGAACAACAACAACGGCTGTAACAATATTATGCTGTTGACAGTGGAACACAACACTTCATAGCGAAAGGCAGATCTTGTTGCGCAGCGGCCCCGCGCAGTCGACTCACAACCACTTGGCGCCGGGTTCAGTTCCCGGGCAGGGTAACCGTTTGGGCACATTTCCTTGCATCCAATGTCTCTACTCACTCCTGGAAGTTAGGCTAGTTAAGCCACTGCTGTGGGCCGTATCGTGGGAAAGGCGTTGGCCATGACTGAACAGAACAAGGGCTTAAAGAAACTTAATTTACATTTTCTAAACAGACGAAGATCAAGGAGAAAATAATTACCGTACACAAATGGATAAAAATGTTTAACAAGAGGTTTATGCATAGGAATTTAGCTGAATTTACATATAGGAACACAAAACAGAATCCGAAATGATAGATACAAATAGCGTTTGAGATTTACACAAGAACCGAGTATAAATACTGGTTTGGAAATAGATATATGGAACGGGTTGCCAGGCAACACAATAGACATGGGGGGTCAGTGGATTGTTTCAGGAGTAGGTTAGACATATCTCAGTGGGCGTGCAGTACATATAAGAACTGCAGCCTATCCTAGGGAGGCCTCCACCTGGGGGGTGGAGGCCTGGTCGAGGACCGGGCCGCGGGGACACTAAAGCCCCGAAATCATCTCAAGATATCCTCCTAAAATAAAAGGACTTATAGTAACAAAGTGTTCGAAAGTTGTCATACTAGAAAACGAAAGCGGCTGGCGAAAGTGACGTACTGTCCCGTTTTCTGTTTTGGGTTCTCCTGCTAGGTTAGGAGAGACTACTTTAAATTGACCGTTTCTTGACGTTGGGAAAAACCTTAGGCGGACGAGCTGAGCAGTGAGAACTGACCTTCAGTTCTGGAATAAACTATTCTTACTGGATGGTGAATAAGTCATTCGTGATTGCCTTAAACCTGCAGAGAATGATAGGCCTTAAGCCCATCACTAATCCATGAGCAAATAGGCCTTCTGCAGCTGTCTCTATTCTTACTTACGGGCTCACCATAGCCCGTGCTACATGGACACTTCGTCCTGAGTAGCTAAATCTGAAACAACAACAATCTATTCTTACGATTGTATCTGCCCAACACTCACCTGGGGCTCTGGGGGTAACTGGAGTCACTAACTGGCCAACCACTCATTTAGAGCTTCGGTATGAGGAAAGTCAGTGTATAGTAATTTAATAATAATAATGATTCATTGTGTTGAGGGGACAGGAAGCCTGAGCGTATTCATACACGGTAGACTTATACCGAGGCCACCCCCCCTCCAAGGCCGAATTACTGACCTCACCCAGGATGTAACCCCACAACAAGCTGATTAACTCCTGAGTACCTACTCACCGCCTGGTGAACAAAGGCATTAGGTGAAAAGAAATGTGCCAAACCATTTCTGTCCCGTCCGGGATTCGAATCCCGAATTGTTTGTGCGTCGAGAATGAACCCAACTGTACTTCCGGGACTCTTTGGCATAGGTATATACCCAACTTAGGATAGTCGAAGGGGGGTACGAAAGGGGGGGGGGTCGAAAGGGGGGGTACGAAAGGGGGGGGTACGAAAGGGGGGGTACGAAAGGGGGGTACGAAAGGGGGGGGGTACGAAAGGGGGGGTACGAAAGGGGGGGTACGAAAGGGGGGGGGGGGGTACGAGAGAGGGGGGGGTGAGTCACTGTCTAACCCCCACCCATGACTTATTTGGTTGGGTATTCAATAACTCACTATACGGTATATGATGACAGATCTGTAACCCTGTCCACGGGGGGACAGAAGGACTGCATATATATACTGGCCACGTCTGTGGTAGAAAATATACTAAAAACAACAACAAAAAGAGTCAGGGTGGACTTTGGGTAACGGGAGCCACTGTTTACCTCCACACTCATCCACCAACACCAATTAAGGTGCCGAGAAGCAATTAAGTGTAAACACGCAATTATTCACAGCCATCAGTGCTTAAGGACGTTCGCTGTAACTACCTCACATGCACCAAGGTCCACCACTCCCGTCACCGGCACCAACCCAACCACCACCACCACAACCACCACCACCATCACTACCACCACCACCATCACTACCACCACCACCACCATCACTACCACCACCACCATCACTACCACCACCACCATAATGGGCCAGATTCCCGAAGCAGTTACGCAAGCACTTACGAACGTGTACATCTTTCCTCAATCTTTGACGGCTTTGGTTACATTTATTAAACAGTTTACAAGCATGAAAACTTCGAATCAGGAAACTTGGAATCAATATACATGGAATCAGGAGAGAGTGATGTGAGCCTACACTACCAAAGTCTGGGTAGAACACGAGAATATCTTCCTATACTCATGAGTGCAGGAAGTACTTACAGAACTGAAAGGACCTCAAACCATTTGGTCTAAAATGATTGATAAGAGAGCACTCACAGTGCTGTAGGGTATGTTTTGTTCTCTTGTTCTATTGTTCACATAGTTTGAGTGCTCACTGTTGAGGGGAGTCATTATCAGGCCAGGCGAGGCTCGGTGTCGCTTCAGTGGTGTTGCAGTCCGTTCTCTTTAGCGTTCACAACGGCACTAAACTGATGTACTAAATTGCCCGAGCCTACCCTAACCGAGAACCTGCGAATAGAAAACGGGACATATCACGTCAAGTGTGGGACCCGCTGTGAATTTTAGTATATTAGTTTATGGTCGAAGGGGATCTATACGTCAAAATGCGATGACGTATAGATCCCTTGTATCTTCCCCCCCCCCCCCCCCCCACCTTCCCTTGGAGAGGTCGGAAGGTTTCAAAACGTCAAGAAAACGGTTAATTTAACAGCCCGTCTTCCTAAGGTTTCAAAACGTCAAAACGGTTAATTTAAAGTGTCCTCTCCTAGCCTAACAGACTAACATCGGTTGCTTGAAGCTCACACACCAAGAGTAATGTTTTGACCAAGTCTACACTGACGTGCTGGAGACGTCTCCACCAGCACAAGGATGGTGTGTCAGGCTAGGAAAGATTTACTGCAAAACATCGTGATGGAATTGATTGCTCACGGCGTTGATAAATAAGCAATATAACTGCCCCCCGTGGAATATACGTGTTTCCTTATCGTAGCGATAAATATTTTTGAAAAGAGCTTTGAATTTTACAAAAACAAAAAAAACTCTTGAGTTCGTCCTTCATATGCGCATCTTGTTCGTCACTAACAAAAGAAATCTCAACTCCAGGAAGATGGCCGTCGTGAGTAGAGGGAGGAGGAGGCGCTGCAGACCTCTAGCAGCAGGGCGTGAAACAGGCTCCTGCTGGACACACGTGGGTCTCCAAGGGGCGTCAGAAGGCCCTGAAGCCTCATTTATAGTCCAGGAAGTGTGCATGCGGGTGGATGATGGATCAGAGGAGCTTCTCGCCACACACTACCCTGTGCTCAAGGATCAACAAGGCACGTCAATAACACTCCCAGGGTAAGATACGCTCAATTAGGGTTCCAAACGAGACTTCCTGGATACAATAGGTACCAAAAGATGTTGACCAGGGGCCAGATTCACGAAAGCACTTATGCAAGCACTTACAAACGTGTACATCTTTCCTCAATCTTTGACGGCTTTGGTTACATTTATTAAACAGTTTACAAGCATGAAAACTTCCCATTCAACTGTTGTTCTTGTTATAAACAGCCTCCTGGTGCTTCGGAGCTCATTAACTGTTTAATAATTGGAAACAAAGCCGCCAAAGATTGAGAAATGATGTACAGGTTCGTAAGTGCTTTCGTGAATCTGGCTCCAGACCACACACTAGAAAGTGAAGGGGCGACGACGCTTCGGTCCGTCCTGGACCATTCTCAAGTCGATTGAGAATGTAAATCTTTCGGATTTACCGAATGATACCTGGATAAGATTTCCAGGGTATAATAGGTACTGAAAGGTACCCGGATAAGACTCCCAGCGTACAATAGGCTTTCTGCGTCCAGTCCACCAAGTGCGCCGCGGAAACTGACCTCCACACCGCCCACCAAAGGTCAACTGATCACCCCACGCTACACCTACACACAGAGTTATCGTACACAAATATAACTAAGCCTTTATATAGCATCAGATCTTGACATTTGATGTCGAAGAGTACAAATGTTCAGATTTTATTATTAGTGGAGCTGCGATATTAGAAACATTCGTATATATTCAATGTTTCAATATATATTAAGAGGGAATTTAGGAGCAATATGGTGGGCTCGAACTGACGCCTCTGGCCTCCCTATACATGCGCATTACAAATAGAACCACGAAGAGCTTTAGAATCATCACAACCAAAAATTACTATTACACGCTACCCACTGGCACTCTGGGACAGGTGGTGACGGCCCCCACCCACCTTCCCACAGCTCGCGTGGGCTAATGTCCACACTCTTCCTGAAATTGTTTTGAGACAGAGAGAAAGAGAGAGAGAGACAGAGGCAGAGAGAGAGAGAGAGAGAGAGAGAGAGAGAGAGAGAGAGAGAGAGAGAGAGAGAGAGAGAGAGAGAGAGAGAGAGAGAGAGAGAGAGAGAGACAGAGACAGAGACAGAAAGACAGAGAGACTGAAACTAGTTAGCCCCCACGTTACTTTTAATTCCCTTAAAATATATATATTTTATTTAATGTACAGTTTCATAATTCCATTGTTCATTTAGTGTGTTGTTTAGCATGAGGAAGACAATGGCTCCGTGGCGGCAGGAAACAACAGTTAAAACATGGTCACGAACCACCAATCCTCACCGGGGACTCTTAACGACCAATATATCATCTTTTATTCTCTCCCAGGCACTCGAACGCAACCTTCACAAACTCTTTACCCAACTGACCATTTTTAATTAAATATTATTCTTCCTAATGAGCTGTAAGGTAACAGTAATGGACACTTCCAGTTAGAGTACCGAGTGTTCAAGGGGAAATATTACATACAAGGAATGGGTATTTTAGTTTCCCCAGTGGGTACGCCTGCTGCCCCAGTGAGGTTGAAGCCTACACCGCCAGCAGGCCAGACTACACCACCAGCAGGCCAGCCTACACCACCAGCAGGCCAGCCTACACCACCAGCAGGCCAGCCTACACCACCAGCAGGCCAGCCTATACCCCCAGCAGGCCAGCCTACACTGCCAGCAGGCCAGCCTATACCCCCAGCAGGCCAGCCTACACCACCAGCAGGCCAGCCTATACCCCCAGCAGGCCAGCAGGCCAGCCTATACCCCCAGCAGGCCAGCCTACACCACCAGCAGGTCAGCCTATACCGCCAGCAGGTCAGCCTACACCCCCAGCCACCATACACACACTCCCCAATGTGATGTATGAGGCCGGCGCCTATGCACATATCTTGTTCAATACCCGTGTTATATTTGAACAATCCAAGTCCAAAGGTGCGTGTTCTACCATCCCCATTAAGATTGTTTATACTAGTGACACCTTAGTTGGGGATTGGACTATATGCCTTCCAGCATTATCAGAACCTACAGCTACAAGATACTCGACTCAAGCTCCTGGGTTCCACCTCCTCACTTCCTACCCCAATAGTCCAACATGCAATGAGGTATTCGGACGACCTTGCGTGCCTTGTGTGTAGTTAGGTGCACAGATTGCTAGTTGTTCACACGAATGGCTATTGTGGTAAGAGTATGCACACCCCTTAACATGAGTTCAAGAGTTCCTGCACCTCATTTGCATGAGTGCATGCTGGTGGCATCACTAAGCATGTTGATAAGAATTCCGGATGTTTTCCGTATACAATAAACGACTTATTAAATCACTAATGTGATGTAGGAGACTTGAGCGCCCTCCACGTGTGGGGGGGTCCACTACCGCCCACAAAGAGAGTATGGACGGTGTATATTAAATGAAAAACATCAATCCGGGTCCTTTGAACACCACAGTATACAGACACATACAGTATATACATCATACTTCATTGAAATACATATTAGTTCAAGCATACTTAATGAGTGAGTCCCATTCATTCCTTCCGTCACCAAGTCAATGATCAACACCAGCAAAAGTAGGAAGAAACGCCACAGGTAACAGGAGCAGTAGCACCAGCCTTGTCACAGGGTGTTACGTGCCCCTCACTTGGTGAGGGGGGTTGGTGAGGGTGAGGGGAGGAAGGGTGAGGAGCCTTGAGAGCTCCGTGGGGTCAACAGTGGTACAACCCTCCCCCCCCCCTCTGGAGTAATAGTATAGTCTTTATGTTAATTTACCAGAGTGAGGGGTCAAGGGCAGGCTGGTTGCCACTTGTGACCCCGACTGTGCCGTTAGCCTTCAAGGTCCACCTCCAGTCCTCATACACACAACACTCCTCCTCAAGGTCCACCTCCAACCCACCTTACCGGGCTGTATGACCTTACTAGATCTGGCCTCCACAAGTCCTAGCATCAGAGAGTCTAAGTAAAACTTCAAAGAAAAAAAATAATTCACCAAATACCACCTTCAAGACCTCGGATTCTAAGTGCCCAATAGTTCCAGAACCCATGAGTTCAGGAACACTTTGTTCCGGATAGCAAGAAATGAAGGGCTCAACAGTGCCCAGGACCTAAGAGTTTAACACCTTTATTGTTATAGAACTAAATTGCTGCAGGATTTAGTAGTTCCAGGAGTCAACAACTCTAAACTACAATTGGAACAACATCCGGACGACACAGACCCCAAACAAAGGACTGGAGGGAATACACACTCCTGTGAGTCGACAGCTTCCGACCTCCTACATCAACAAACACTACTATTCCAAGATATTGTTTTTAAAGTTTCCAATACTCCACGGACATCAACAGGTATATGTCAGAATCCAAACACCACAAGGTATTCCCCCATTTTTCACCCGCAAGATAACGTAAGATTTTAAGGGTTGACAAATGTTAATCTTCTTGTTTGATAAGTTGTTCACTTGAGACAGTTAAGCAAGTCCCAGCTGTGTCTGGGTACAAGTGACAGGATGAACAACCCAGCGGGTTTTCTTCCTATTGGGGAGTGTTGTACATGCTGCTATGGCGGTGTGTCCACTCACAGGATGAGTGGCGCTGCCCAATACTGTCACTACGGCGGTGTGTCCACTCACAGGATGAGTGGCGCTGCCCAATACTGTCACTATGGCGTCACTATGTCACTGTCACTATAGTACGTGTGGCCTTGTATGACTTGGTCTTATAGTACAAGGATTTAATACACACTATATGACGTACCTGACATAAGTCATATAGTGGGTGTGCACATATACAGTGTGTGCATGTAAGTAGTGTGTGCATATAGTAATTACCTAAGTGTAGTTACAGGATGAGAGCTGCGCTCGTGGTGTTCCATGGTTTTGGCCTCCACCACCACCTCGCTTAACTTGTTCCAACTGTTTGCAAAAGTGAACTTTCTAATTTTTTGGCATAGTTTCCTTAGTTTGAACCTATGCCCTTTTGTGCTTGAAGTTGCAATTTTGAAACATTATTCGATGTCAGTTTTGTCGAGTCTTGTTACTATTTTGTACGTAGTGATATCACCTCTTTTTCTTTTATCTTCTCACTTTGGTATATTTAATACCAGTAACCTAATTATGGGGAGTAACCTAATTGTGGGGAGCCGGTCGGCCGAGTGGACAGCACGCTGGACTTGTGATCCTGTGGTCCCGGGTTCGATCCCGGGCGCCGACGAGAAACAATGGGCAGAGTTTCTTTCACCCTATGCCCCTGTTACCTAGCAGTAAAATAGGTACCTGGGTGTTAGTCAGCTGTCACGGGCTGCTTCCTGGGGGTGGAGGCCTGGTCGAGGACCGGGCCGCGGGGACACTAAAGCCCCGAAATCATCTCAAGATAACCTCAAGATATGGCGGTGTGTCCACTCACAGGATGAGTGGCGCTGCCCAATACTATCACTAGGGCGGTGTGTCCAGTCACAGGATGAGTGGCGCTGCCCAATACTGTCACTATGGCGGTGAGTGAACTCACAGGATGAGTGACGCTGCCCAATACTGTCACTATGGCGGTGAGTTCACTCACAGGATGAGTGACGCTGCCCACGCTGCCCAATACTGTCACTATGGCGGTGTGTCCACTCACAGGATGAGTGGCGCTGCCCAATACTGTCACTATGGCGGTGTGTCCACTCACAGGATGAGTGACGCTGCCCAATACTGTCACTATGGCGGTGTGTCCACTCACAGGATGAGTGACGCTGCCCAATACTGTCACTATGGCGGTGTGTCCACTCACAGGATGAGTGACGCTGCCCAATACTGTCACTATGGCGGTGTGTCCACTCACAGGATGAGTGGCGCTGCCCAATACTGTCACTATGGCGGTGTGTCCACTCACAGGATGAGTGACGCTGTCCAATACTGTCACTATGGCGGTGTGTCCACTCACAGGATGAGTGGCGCTGTCCAATACTGTCACTATGGCGGTGTGTCCACTCACAGGATGAGTGGTGCTGCCCAATACTGTCACTATGGCGGTGTGTCCACTCACAGGATGAGTGGCGCTGCCCAATACTGTCACTATGGCGGTGTGTCCACTCACAGGATGAGTGGCGCTGCCCAATACTGTCACTATGGCGGTGTGTCCACTCACAGGATGAGTAGCGCTGCAAAATAAACTCGCCCCTCGGGGCAAAACTTGCACCTTAGTATGCTCCTTAAGACCAAAGTCATTAGTTTCAGAACCGTCGTGCAAGAACTTAAACAAATCTTTTTATGTCACCTTCATGACTATTACCATCCCGGATCCCACCTATCAGGGAACCTGATGACTCGGGGACAAAAAAGAGAGAGTCCCCTTTAACCCAACGTCTTCGACGGACCGCCAGAGATTTGTATGTTAAAAAAAAAAGCCCGCGACGTGCAACATGGTAACCGGTTTGACGGTGTTGAGGAGAGTAACCGGTTTCGCGGTGTGACTTATGTCGTAAAGAGAATACGAGGGTCCGAAAAGTTTGAAGTTCGAGGTTGCGTGCCAAACAAGGTCTTTGTGGAGGATCCTCGGTGTTATCTTGTGTTGTGGTTATGGTGTATTCCGCAGCTGCCACAGCGCTGTATGCCCAGAGCTTTGTGTACGCTGGCACAGTATTATTTACAGCAAGACCTACGAGACATGAAGGAGGGAGGGAATTACAGGGGGGGGGGGGCACCAAGCCATTACGATAATATAGCATTTGGAAGGGGTCAGGATAAGGATTTGGGATGGAAAGAAGGGGAAGGAATGGTGCCCAATCTATCTTCTTGAGGTTATCTTGAGATGATTTCGGGGCTTTAGTGTCCCCGCGGCCCGGTCCTCGACCAGGCCTCCACCCCCAGGAAGCAGCCCGTGATAGCTGACTAATACCCGGGTACCTATTTTACTGCTAGGTAACAGGGGCATAGGGTGAAAGAAACTTTTGCCCATTGTTTCTCTCCGGCGCCCGGGATCAAACCCGGGACCACAGGATCACAAGTCCAGCGTGCAGTCCGCTCGATCGACCGGCTCCCTACGCCACTCAAAACTCTGCAGCACACGAAGGAAACGTGGCGCAGAGTTTTATATCTAGCTCAGTCTTCTGAGACAGGTGCGACGGGACATTCTTGTACCTACAGTTACACCACCACAAGCCACTCCTGTCAGCCCGCCATTTACCACTGCTCTGCTGCGAAGAGAGATGACAGCTGCGTGGCCAAACTTCTAACATCATTGCAAAATGTTGAGACAAAATCATGACACATTATGTATATTGGCAAGCTGCATATGCACCTAAAAGCTGCATATGCAGCTTTCCTCAGCTGCAGGCTGGCCTGATAAGTTGAGGAGCAAGCGACCCAAGCACACTCTTGTCTAGGAATCGTGTGGTGATGAACCTTTGAAGCACCAGGACTATGGGAGGTAGGTGTGTGTGAGTGTGAGTGAGTGAGTGTGAGTGTGTGTGTCACCCCAATAATTCCTCACCCGAACACTCCCTCACCCTAACACGCCTTCACCTTAAGCCACACAATCACGCCCCTTCACCCTACACACACCTGGACACTCTCCGTCACTTCCTGCTCAAGTTGACCTCAAACAACCCAGGGGAAACAACCCAGAGGAAACAACGCAAGGGAAAAAAGCCAGGCACAAATCGCCCGTGACCACCACTCCGCATCAAGGAAATAAAGTACTAATTCTTATCTGAATGTAATTTTAATTTTATCGTTACGACCTGTGACCATGGTCAGATGTTCAGCTTGACCTCCACGACCCTTGGGACCGCTTTATCCCAGTCCTCCTGGGATAGGAGCCACGGCTGGGACCTCCTGGGATAGGAGCCACGGCTAGGACCTCCTGGGATAGGAGCCACGGCTAGGACCTCCTGGGATAGGAGCCACGGCTAGGACCTCCTGGGATAGGAGCCACGGCTGGGACCTCCTGGGATAGGAGCCACGGCTAGGACCTCCTGGGATACGAGCCACGGCTAGGACCTCCTGGGATAGGAGCCACTTGTCTCAGCGTTCACCAGGATACAACGAGGGTTACATAACAAGGCTCAACATCTCGCTAGATTCACGTCAAGATATCATAATATCTGTACATAATGTACCAGACAGCTGATAGCATATTACCTTGTACGAATGATATGCAACAGGCTACTACACTGAGAGCCAGCTGCAGGCTACTACACTGAGAGCCAGCTGCAGGCTACTACACTGAGAGCCAGCTGCAGGCTACTACACTGAGAGCCAGCTACAGGCTACTACACTGAGAGCCAGCTGCAGGCTACTACACTGAGAGCCAGCTGCAGGCTACTACACTGAGAGCCAGCTGCAGGCTACTACACTGAGAGCCAGCTGCAGGCTACTACACTGAGAGCCAGCTACAGGCTACTACACTGAGAGCCAGCTGCAGGCTACTACACTGAGAGCCAGCTGCAGGCTACTACACTGAGAGCCAGCTGCAGGCTACTACACTGAGAGCCAGCTACAGGCTACTACACTGAGAGCCAGCTGCAGGCTACTACACTGAGAGCCAGCTGCAGGCTACTACACTGAGAGCCAGCTGCAGGCTACTACACTGAGAGCCAGCTGCAGGCTACTACACTGAGAGCCAGCTACAGGCTACTACACTGAGAGCCAGCTGCAGGCTACTACACTGAGAGCCAGCTGCAGGTTACTACACTGAGAGCCAGCTGCAGGCTACTACACTGAGAGCCAGCTGCAGGCTACTACACTGAGAGCCAGCTGCAGGCTACTACACTGAGAGCCAGCTGCAGGCTACTACACTGAGAGCCAGCTGCAGGCTACTACACTGAGAGCCAGCTACAGGCTACCACACTGAGAGCCAGCTGCAGGCTACCACACTGAGAGCCGGCTGCAGGCTACCACACTGAGAGCCAGCTGCAGGCTACCACACTGAGAGCCAGCTGCAGGCTACCACACTGAGAGCCGGCTGCAGGCTACCACACTGAGAGCCAGCTACAGGCTACCACACTGAGAGCCGGCTGCAGGCTACCACACTGAGAGCCAGCTGCAGGCTACCACACTGAGAGCCAGCTACAGGCTACCACACTGAGAGCCGGCTGCAGGCTACCACACTGAGAGCCAGCTGCAGGCTACCACACTGAGAGCCAGCTACAGGCTACCACACTGGAGAGCCAGCTACAGGCTACCACACTGAGAGCCAGCTGCAGGCTACCACACTGAGAGCCAGCTACAGGCTACCACACTGGAGAGTCAGCTACAGGCTACCACACTGAGAGCCAGCTGCAGGCTACCACACTGAGAGCCAGCTGCAGGCTACCACACTGAGAGCCAGCTGCAGGCTACCACACTGAGAGCCAGCTGCAGGCTACCACACTGAGAGCCAGCTGCAGGCTACCACACTGAGAGCCAGCTGTAGGCTACCACACTGGAGAGCCAGCTAGTCTGACTACAGGAGTAGACTACTTCTGACTCCTGGTAACAAGCTCAGAGCGTTCCCTTCCTATTGCACATGGTTATTAGTTTTCCCTGGAACATGACCTGCCAATTGGTTTACAACCAGATCCCAAATTACTGCTTGCGCTCTCTCTCTCTGGGTGCTCGTAGTCCCTTGTGAACCCCGTGACCTGGAAGCCGCCTCTACATTGTTGACCTCCGTTAGTCTCCTGGGTTAGGCATCCTCCTTCGTCAGGAGAACCATCCGCTGCTGCGACTCTGAGAACCAACCACCAGACTTATGAACTAATCATCAGGCTATGAACCTGGTGATTGGCTCCCACACCTCACCCTCCTCAATGTTTAGGACACCCCACACTGCCCTGTCATATGACAAAACCTGGAGCATACCTGGAGAGGGTTCTGGAAGTTGCTTCTACTTCTCGAGCCCGGGGTTGAGGCCAGGCTAGTTGCTTCTACCCCTGAGGCCAGGTTAGTTGACGCTACCGTGATCTAGATAGACGACTGTTGCTTGGAGCGGCCCGCATACCCCACACTACCCCTGACACAGGGGCAGCAACAAGACAACTCTACATGAAGACCCGTTTAACATTCCTCTGTTACCAACGACATAAAATTCTCGGTAATTCTTTACCGAGTCAAAACAAATACTGTAAATTCCGACAGTAAGTCAGCATCCACTTTGCTGACTGTCAGTTGAGGTTCGGCTGATACAGCGAGGAGTCCGCTGACACCGCGAGGAGTCCTCTGACACCGCGAGGAGTACCCCCTGACACAGCGAGGAGTACCCCCTGACACAGCGAGGAGTACCCCCTGACACAGCGAGGAGTACCCCCTGACACAGCGAGGAGTACCCCCTGACACAGCGAGGAGTCCCCCCTGACACCGCGAGGAGCTCCATGACACCGCGAGGAGTCCCCCTAACACCGCGAGAAACCCCCTGACACCGCGAGGAGCTCCATGACACCACACAGGATCCTCTCTGGCCTTCACCCGATATGACCACACACAACCCGACTGCATATATTATCTTGGTGGAAATTTAACTAATAGCTTTTGCAAAATCTTGAAAATTGTATTCACTTGGAGAAGACGAGTTAATGTACCTGTTCTTGTCTTATCCAAAGCCAGCACACGCGGGTTGAGGATTCCACGTGGATTCTCGTCAGAAATATTAAACGGAAATCTTCATACATTCAACCTATTGTAGATATATATTGGGGAACACTTGATATACCTCATATCTAAAGTGGCCAGGACACCCAATACTCCCCATACCCAACGTGGCCTTCAGAACGTTACAAATACCCATACCCATTGTAGCTTACAGAACAATCAACACTCCCTTTTCCGCAACGGGGCCTTCAGAACATTACAAATACCCATACCCAGTGTAGCTTACAGAACAATCAACACTCCCTATACCCAACGGGGCCTTCATATAAGCCTGACAAAATATAATCTTGGTGATAAATGGACTTCCTTACACACCTGGCTCAATGATAACATGCTACTAACCAGGTGTGTAGATGCTATGGCGGCATGTACACTCACAGGATGAGTAACGCTGCCGTATTCCTAGCCAAGTACCACTGGTGTAGTATAAGGCACTCCTGCCCTCCCCGTCACTCACAACAGTAGAGCAACAGGCTCTATACCCTCTGCCTCTCCACACCAATGATAATACCATGCTAAAGTACATTAATTGGTCTGTCAGTCGGTCAAGCATCCTCAGCACACCTTTATCCACACTCTCCCTCCCTCTCTCTCTCTCCCTCCCTCCCTCCCTCTCTCTCTCTCTCTCTCTCTCTCTCTCTCTCTCTCTCTCTCTCTCTCTCTCTCTCTCTCTCTCTCTCTCTCTACACAGGATTTGTCCTCTGAGGTTTTAGCGGATAAAGATAACTCCGGTCGGTAAGTACCAGTGGTGGCGGTGTGGCCCGACCAAGAACCAGTTTCCTGGGTCAAGGGTCAAGGAGACCAGCACAAGTCAAAGGTCAAATAGAAGGTTTTCATACCTATTCCATTGCTGGAATAATAGAATAAATTAAAGATAAGGAGAACAAAATAGAAAAAAGAGAATAAGAGATATATTAGTTAAGTTTCATATCAGATCAGTTTAGGATGATTAACTACAATTATTTCTACGCATTTTGAGTCACTTTGTATCAAAACAAAGCCAATTTTAAGGTTCTGGTGCTGGCTGAGGCGAGAACCTTGGCTGAGACGAGAACTTTGCCTGAGACGAGAACCTTGGCTGAGACGAGAACTTTGCCTGAGACGAGAACCTTTGCTGAGACGAGAACTTTGCCTGAGACGAGAACCTTGGCTGAGACGAGAACTTTGCCTGAGACGAGAACCTTGGCTGAGACGAGAACTTTGCCTGAGACGAGAACCTTGGCTGAGACGAGAACTTTGCCTGAGACGAGAACCTTGGCTGAGACGAGAACTTTGCCTGAGACGAGAACCTTGGCTGAGACGAGAACTTTGCCTGAGACGAGAACCTCGGCTGAGACGGGAACCTTGGCTGAGACGAGAACCTTGCCTGAGACGAGAACCTTGCCTGAGACGAGAACCTTGCCTGAGACGAGAACCTTGGCTGAGACGAGAACCTTCCCTGAGACGAGAACCTTGCCTGAGACGAGAACCTTGGCTGAGACGAGAACCTTGCCTGAGACGAGAACCTTGCCTGAGAAGAGAACCTTGGCTGAGAAGAGAACCTTGCCTGAGACGAGAACCTTGGCTCAGCTGTACTGAGACGAGGAGGAAAGTAGCAAATGCTAAGTATGTGCATTTCTCATGGAAATATTGCTGGCTGGTGTTGGAGATGTGTTGCGTCCACTGACACCCTGTGTTGCAGATGTTAAACACCTGTGTTGCAGATGTTAAACACCTGTGTTGCAGATGTTAAACACCTGTGTTGCAGATGTTGAATACCTGCCCTAACCTCCTGACAGTATGTTGAAGACCTGCCCTAACCTCCTGACAGGATGTTGAAGACCTTCTTGAGGTTATCTTGAGATGATTTCGGGGCTTTAGTGTCCCCGCGGCCCGGTCCTCGACCAGGCCTCCACCCCCAGGAAGCAGCCCGTGACAGCTGACTAACACCCAGGTACCTATTTTACTGCTAGGTAACAGGGGCATAGGGTGAAAGAAACTCTGCCCATTGTTTCTCGCCGGCCCCTGGGATCGAACCCGGGACCACAGGATCACAAGCCCAGCGTGCTGTCCGCTCGGCCCCCTAATCTAACCTATCCTAACCTGTTCTAACCTCCTGACCAGATGCCACATAACCTAATTAAACCTAACCTAACAGTTTAGGAATATGGTTTAGTGCTAAATGTATGTTCTTGGTTTATAGTTTAATATTTACAGAATAAACTGTCTTACTTACACTCTTAATACTTAGTACAGTACTCGCCTAACAGTACTCACCTAACTGTACTCATCTAACTGTACTCATCTAACTGTACTCACCTAACAGTACTCACCAAGCTCTACCCGCTTAACAGTACTCACCTAACTATACTCACCTAACAGTATTCACCTAACAGTACTCACCTAAATGTTCTCACCAAGCTGCACTCACCTAACTGTACTCATAGAGCTGTACTCACCGAGCTGTACTCGCCAAACTGTACTCATCTAACTGTTCTCGCCAAGCTGTGCACCAAGCTGTACTCACCAAACTGTACTAACCTAACTGTACTCACCAAGCTGTTCTCACCTAACAGTACTCACCAAGCTGTACTCACTTAACAGTACTCACAAAGCTGTATTCACCTGACAGTACTCGCCTAAGAGTACTCACCTAACAGTACTCAATTACTTGTACTCACCTACCAGTTTTCACCTAACAGTACTCACCAAGCTGTACGCACCTAACTGTACTAATCTACTTGTACAACCCTAGTTGTACTCATCTAGTTGCATCCACCTAACTGTACTCACCTAATCACCTTTAAGCACCTAACTGTACTAATCTACTTGTATAACCCTAGTTGTACTCATCTAGTTGCATCCACCTAACTGTACTCACCTATTCACCTTTAAGCACCTAACTGTACTAATCTACTTGTACAACCCTAGTTGTACTCATCTAGTTGCAGCCACCTAACTGTACTCACCTATTCACCTTGAAGCACAACTTTTTACCATGTCGTGGTAGAGCTGACTAGAGCACATCTGGGAACTTCCAGCACATTCGAATCCTTATCAAGGCCCTTGTGGATTTGTCATTAATAATAATAATAATAAAAATAACAAAAAGTCCTCCGAGAGGAGTATTGAAAAGTGTTAATATTGTAGAGAAATCTGCAATGCAAAGAGTGAGGAAAGACGTGTGTTGAACTTGGAGAGGTAATCAATCTTAAGTAAGGTTCTCCTGATGGGCCACGACACCTACACGTACACCTGGACGGTCCAGCCTTCACCTGGTCACCCCGCCACTGTGGGAACCATGCCCACTTCTTCCTGGTTCCCTGTAGGCGGCGCTGCTGAGGCCAACTGGGCGGCACAGTGGTCACCTTCTGTCCTCTGACGGCAGGATGGTGTCTCTGGTTTCTGACAGGAGGATGGCATCCTTGGTCACTGACAGGAGGATGGCATCCTTGGTCACTGACAGGAGGATGGCATCCTTGGTCACTGACAGGAGGATGGCATCCTTGGTCACTGACAGGAGGATGGCATCCTTGGTCACTGACAGGAGGATGGCATCCTTGGTCACTGACAGGAGGATGGCATCCTTGGTCACTGACAGGAGGATGGCATCCTTGGTCACTGACAGGAGGATGGCATTGAGGGGGAGGGAGCAAAGATGGAAGCTTGAAAACAAGACAAGTTAATGAGGTGTTTGAACGCTTTTAGCACAAGAGTTGTAAGGAAATAGAATGAACTCAATTAGCGGGCCGTGGAAACGGCCTACATTCATGTTTCCTAAAGATGCGAGTGACAAATTGGTTGAATCACTGCATTAGACAACCGGCGGCTGGAAAGGCGGGATGAAAGAACTAAAGCTCGATCCTGCAGACACAAAGAGGTGAGTACCCGGTTCACGACAAAGGTACGAACACAATAAGAGGAGCGCAGTAACACTTAAGTTACCCATGTTATTACTGACTATGAAGAAAGGAAAACGTGATCAAGCCTTGTGTGGGGGTCGACTCCAAGAATGAAGGCAGTTTAGTTTAGTTCAATTAGTACGCACCCTATACCCCTCATGTGAGCGGTAGTGGAAAGGGTTACAGAGGCACATAATGGGCTCAGGGACTGAACCCCACAATTCAATTAGCTAAGAAAGTTACGTTGTATTTCGTACAAATAATTTTATGTCAAATATTCTCACCATAAAGATCTGAGCTGGCTTAGGTCTTAAAAAAACTGTTACTTTATACGGAAAGGAAAACCACTTTTCCAAATCCAGCTGCATAAAATCATCAGGAAAAATGGGGATTCTGTGGAGACCTTTGACAAACAACTGGCTTCCTGTCCCTGTTGGGGCTATTAGAGGGATGGTGGGCTCAGGTAAATTCAGGTACGTGTTTTGTATCTGTTCCTCACATTTTATACTATTCCTTTTCATATAATTATTTAATGACGAATAACTCTTTATATTTGAGTATATCACATGTATTTGAAAGTCCTATGTTAGAATGAGTAGGCATGGGCATGTGTCACGCGTCTTAAATAACCACTTTCTCTGGGTACACTCATCACAGCTACCACCATTATCACCTTCATCTTCCATCATCACTACCAGCGTCCAGACACCTTCCCTCCACCCCCTCCCTCCCTCACACATCATAATCCAGCATCAGTGTGGCTCCTTGATGGATGAATCACTAAACTGTGGTCAAATGGCCAATTGAATACCTGTTGTTAAACAATATCTAGCTCACCGGCACGCGACTTATGAAGGATCGTACCCCCCTTCCCTTCGATCAACACCCCCCCCCTAACTCCATACCCCATCAACTCGTCTCATCTCGTCCTGTGAGTGTTTACAGAAAACTTTCCAAGCGTTGCTGTCTCACAGACTTCACATGCCAGTGTTCCAGGAAACAATTACTCTCTGGGATAAGAACTATTTCAGTGTCACTTCTGCCAGATGACTTATCAAGTTTGCCTTCTTGCATGTCAAGAAGGCAATTTTGAATACATCTTATGCATACATCTCTATCTTGAATACAATCTTATACATCTTGAAGAAATTATTAAGGCTTTAAGTTGTCTGCTTTAGTATTTAAGAATTACTTGATATTTAAGGGGCATCATGCATTAACAAGCCTTTGCTGGTGAGGACCAGGAGCTGGGATATGAGGACCAGGAGCTGGGATATGAGGACTATGAGCTGGGATATGAGGACCAGTAGCTGGGATATGAGGTCCAGGTGGTGGGATATGAAGACCAGGATGTGATATATGAGGACTAGGAGCTGGGATATGAGGACCAGGAACTGGGGATATGAGGAACTGGGATATGAGGACCAGGAGCTGGGATATGAGGTCCAGGAGCTGGGATATGAGGTCCAGGAGCTGGGATATGAGGACCAGGAGCTGAGATATGAAGACCAGGAGCTGGGATATGGGGGGGGAGAAGGAACGAAGCCGATGCACTTGTACTGGTTAGTATAGCGACGCAGGTCTGTGTTCGATCCCCGACGGTTCAAGTGGAAGGGCACTGTTCCTTTCCCTCAGTCTTCAAATCCCAGCTTATTGTCTTCCTATCCCTTTTGTGTGCTATATAGTCATTGAGATAACTACTTTTGTTATCGTTCCCTTCCCACAGACAATTGGGTAATATTCCCAACTGAATACTTAGTTGTAGACCAGTAGATTGACGGCTGAGAGGCGGGACCAAAGAGCCAAAGCTCAACCCCTGCAAGCACAACTAGGTGGGTGAGTACTTAAGGCTCTGACACCTCGCATGACCGCCGGGACGCTTGTGAACACCTTTTGTGTACAACTTTACTGAACGCCTTTTGTGTATAGTTTTAGTGAACGTCTGTGAACACCAGAGCCAACCGCACGAAGATGTCAACTCCATGTTGTTACGGACCTGTTATGAGGAGGTTAGTGCGACCAGATGTGTTATGAGTGAAGTATGATGGGGTGAGAGAAAACAGTTACAACCAGAGACCGAGGGAAAGGTTCGTCCAGTGTTGGTCATCCACTCAACACTGTCAACACCAGTGTGTGGCGTCCCCGGGGTGGGTGACGGTCTGGGTACACACACACACACACACACACACACATATTACAATTTTTTTGTTAGTGTCAGAGTAGTTGACAAATGGAATGCATTAGGCAGTGATGTGGTGGAGGCTGACTCCATACACAGTTTCAGAAGTAGATATGATAGAGTCCAGTAAGCTCAGAAACCTGTACACCAATTGACTGACTGTTGAGAGGCGGGATCAAAGAGCCAGAGCTCAACCCCCGCAAGCACTAGGTGAATACACACACACACATACACATATAAGAAAAATAAATTGGTTAGAAAGGAGGGGTCCAAGAGCTAATAGTTCGATTCTGCAGATACAAATAATAAATACAATAGTAAATACACAAACAGGTCCTCGCAGCAGAGTGGACAGCACTCTGGGTTTGTAGCTCTAAGGGCATATGGGTTCGATTCCTGGTCGAAGCAGAAACAAATTGGACAGAAACACCCGATTCCTTAGTTCACCTAGTAGTAAACAGGTACCTGGGAGTTAGACAGTTGCTATGGGCTGCTTCCTGGGAATGTGTGCGTGTGAGAAAAATATGTAGTATAATGTGAAAGAAGACATATGTAGGGAGTCAGTACATTAGACAACCAAACAACGGTTATAAAGGCGGGGTCCAAGAGCTAGCAACTCCACCCTGCAGGCCCAAATAGTAAATACACCTCCGTCCATGACACCCACTGGCACCTCCACACTGACTGATGAAGATTAGGATATCCCAAGAGGTGGCACGAGCATGAACAGCCCGTGAACATTACCTCCACACAGGCCCTTTCACCCTTGTAAACAGCATCTCTTCCCCTCCAATCCCTTCCACTACCCCGTCCCAAACAACCACTACCTCTTTCAGACCATTACGTTAGACTGCGCCAAAGCTAGCCCCACCACCCACCTCCAAGACATCTCACTACCTCACTAAAAAAATCCTTGAGCCCCACCTCACGACTTCCTCCAGGCCAGCGGATGAGTAACGGGCCAGCGCATGCGTACACCACTCTCGCTCTCACACGACATCAGCGCGGGCTGACGCATGCGTACATCACTCTCGCTCTCACACGACATCAGCGCAGGCCGGCGCATGCGTACACCACTCTCACGCGACATCAGCGCGGGCTGACGCATGCGTACATCACTCTTGCTCTCACACGACATCAGCACGGGCTGACGCATGCGTACACCACTCTCACACGACATCAACGCGGGCCAGCGCATGCGTACACCACTCTCACACGACATCAGCGCGGGCCGGTGCATGTGTACACCACTCTCATTAGTCTGATTTCCCTGTACGTTGATTACGATGGTCTGGTGACCCTGTATGTTGCACACGATAGTCTGGTGGCCCTGGACTCAAACATAGCGTCCCCCAGATGCCGTGCATGCAATAATGACACAATACTTAAAAGAGGAGAAAGAACTCGTCCCTCATTCTCGGTGAAGGACTATAATTAGACAAGAACATGATTGTTGAGGAGGAGCCGAGAGACCCTCCTGGCAGGTAAACATCGCCCAGGACTCATAAATACATAGCAACACACGCCAACTTGTCGACAACAATGATCTATTACGTCAGCGTTGCTTTATTTCTTAGGTCCCTTCTTGCGGAGCAGAATGACAAGTCATATGTTCCAGAGCCTCTTGGCCTTGGGTTACATTACGGCTGGCTTGAGAGATATACCTAGCAAACACACAACGTAACTGAACTGGCAGCCATGCCCAACTAACACAACGTAACTGTATTACGCCATATCTAGCAAATACATAAAATAACTGCATTGAAAGCCATGCCCAGCAAACACAACGTAACTGCACTGGCAGCCATGCCAGCAAAATAGAACGTAACTGTATAGTGTCATACCCAGCAAATACACAACGCAACTGCATTGAGAACCATGCCCAGCAAATACACAACTGCACTGAGAGGCAGGTGGTGGTGGAGAAACCTGCTGCAGTCGAGGCAGGAGCCGCCCCAGCAGGCAAGATTACTTGCCGTCTGATATCAGCACGTGTGGGAGGGACGCAACCTGTGGGAGGGACGCACACTTCCTGACGCAGCCTGTGGGAGGGGTTCTTCTTGAGATTATCTTGAGATGATTTCGGGGCTTTAGTGTCCCCGCGGCCCGGTCTTCGACCAGGCCTCCACCCCCAGGAAGCAGCCCGTGACAGCTGACTAACACCCAGGTACCTATTTACTGCTAGGTAACAGGGGCATAGGGTGAAAGAAACTTGGCCCATTTGTTTCTGCCTCGTGAGGGACGCACACTTCCTGACGCAGCCTGTGGGAGGGACGCACACTTCCTGACGCAGCCTGTGGGAGGGACGCACACTTCCTTACGCAGCCTGTGGGAGGGACGCACACTTCCTGACGCAGCCTGTGGGAGGGACGCACACTTCCTGACGCAGCCTGTGGGAGGGACGCACACTTCCTGACGCAGCCTGTGGGAGGGACGCACACTTCCTGACGCAGCCTGTGGGAGGGACGCACACTTCCTGATGCAGCTTGTGGGAGGGACGCACACTTCCTGACGCAGCCTGTGGGAGGGACGCACACTTCCTGACGCAGCCTGTGGGAGGGACGCACACTTCCTGACGCAGCCTGTGGGAAGGACGCACACTTCCTGACGCAGCCTGTGGGAGGGACGCACTCTTCCTGACGCAGCCTGTGGGAGGGACGCACACTTCCTGACGCAGCCTGTGGGAAGGACGCACACTTCCTGACGCAGCCTGTGGGAGGGACGCACACTTCCTGACGCAGCCTGTAGGAGGGACGCACACTTCCTGATGCAGCCTGTGGGAGGGACCCACACTTCCTGACGCAGCCTGTGGGAGGGACGCACACTTCCTGACGCAGCCTGTGGGAGGGACACACACTTCCTGACGCAGCCTGTGGGAGGGACACACACTTCCTGACGCAGCCTGTAGGAGGGACGCACACTTCCTGACGCAGCCTGTGGGAGGGACGCACACTTCCTGACGCAGCCTGTGGGAGGGACACACTTCCTGACGCAGCCTGTAGGAGGGACGCACACTTCCTGACGCAGCCTGTGGGAGGGACGCACACTTCCTGACGCAGCCTGTAGGAGGGACGCACACTTCCTGACGCAGCCTGTAGGAGGGACGCACACTTCCTGACGCAGCCTGTAGGAGGGACGCACACTTCCTGACGCAGCTTCAACACGCAACAAGTTATCCAGTATAAGCAGAACTCTTATACAGATCACAATATGTACATATCACAATATCATTATCACGTGAGATAACCATAATCTAGAAATAACACACATCATCTAGTAACCTTATAGAAACCAATAATCTAGTCTGACGCCGTGCTGGCTAACAGAGAGGAGTGGCGCGAGCTGTCCTCAGTTTAAACACTAGTAGGGAAGGACGTTTTTCCTTCCTGACAGCTGAGTGAACAGCGCTTCGGATTCGTAGTACTGAGGTTCCGGGTTCGATCCCCGGTGGAGGCGGAGACAAATGGGTCAAATGTTTCTTTCACCTTGTTACCTAGCAGTAAATAGGTACCTGGGAGTTAGACAGCTGCTACCTGGGGGGTGTATAACAAAAAGGAGACTCGGTCGAGGACCGGGCCGCGGGGACGCTAAGCCCCGAAATCATCTCAAGATAACCTTCCCTATAGTGTTTAAACTGAACTCTGGAGGGCTAGCATATTTCTTGGCTTCTTGACTTTTCGTTGTCTT
Source organism: Procambarus clarkii (assembly GCF_040958095.1). Lineage (NCBI taxonomy): Eukaryota > Metazoa > Arthropoda > Malacostraca > Decapoda > Cambaridae > Procambarus > Procambarus clarkii. The sequence continues at coordinate 5,322,648 of NC_091221.1, read as the reverse complement.
AACGCTTGGTATCAATAGTGGGGTGGGAAAGGTAGAGTGGTGAGGGGGGTGGGGGAAGGTCGGGAGCGATGGAAAGGGTGCTGGGAGGGGGTAGTGTGATGAGGGGGTGCTGGGAGGGAGGTAGAATGATAATGGGAGTTGGCGAGAAGAGGTGCCTGGTACTAGGTGCGAGCAGAAGCCAGTTTACGGGATATTCATGCCTGTGCCACCTCTTAGGTGGCTTAATCTTCATCAATGAGAAGACAGTGAGGGTCGCTGGTATTAAGTCCCTACACCCCGCCCCCACCAGGCACTTCCCACTCGCGCCAGGCACTTCCCGCCCGCGCCCACACCTCGACTGTCCCTCACCGCCCACCCTATAGCACCTCCTATCCCTGACTGGAAGGTCACCAACAGCTAAATTTACCTCGTGACCTTGGTGAAGACTCCCATCATGCCCCCTGACCATATACACTTTCCCTCCTGCTATATTCTTCCTGAAACCTGTCACGACGATATTCTTTAGTCCCACTGGCACCTCCCACTGGCACCTCCCACTGGCACCTCCCACTGGCCCCTCCCACTGGCACCTCCCATGACACCCCACCACTCGTTAGTGCAAGACCTTTCCACCTTCGCTGCTGCTTCTTCATCTTGACTACTTTTTCCTCTATGCTACATCCTCCCCCCACCCCCACGATTGTCACCCCCACATTGTCTCCCCCCCTACCCCCGCCAGGACCACAATCACCCCTCACCGTTCCTGCCTACCCAACATGACCTCTCCGACCAGGGCTCCACAGCCTCACTGGGCATCAAGACCTGGTTGTGTGTGCATATCCAGCCTCCTGGGTCCTCCTGTCTGCCTCTGCCGCTCTCTGCGCCTCCAGCAGCGCCTCCGTCAGCCTCCACGATGAGGAGTTTGCGCATCGCCTTACTAGTGAGTTGCCTCTGTCTTAGTCCTGTGCACCGGCGGCTTCCTCCAGCCGTACACTACGAGTCTGTGGTGTTTATATCGTTTAATGCTTATACTTATGACAGGGAACCACACACTGTTGCTTCCCGGCAACTGTAACCGAGGTGTGACACTACGCATGTGCCAGCAGGGGTGCGCAGTGTGGCACTATACGCATGTGCCAGCAGGGGTACGTACAGTGTGGAGACTTCAACGCCGCCAAGAACAAATCTGAGTTTGCTTCGTTGCAAATAGAACAACAGTTAAACTCACCTCAGTGTAGAACAAGTTATTCTCACCTCAGGGTAGAACAAGTTATACTCACCTCAGTGCAGAACAAGTTGTACTCACCTCAGTGTAGAACTTATACTCACCTGAGTGTAGATCAACAGTTATATTCACCTCAGTGTAGAACAACAGTTATAATCACCTCAGTGTAGAACAACAGTTATATTCACCTCAGTGTAGAACAAGTTATATTCACCTCAGTGTAGAACAACAGTTATATTCACCTCAGTGTAGAACAAGTTGTAATCACCTCAGTGTAAAACAAGTTATTCTCACCTCAGTGTAGACCAAGTTATACTTACCTCAGTGTAGAACAACAGTTGATGGATAGTTAGAGGGATAGATGGATGGATGAATAGATAAATAGAAAGATTTATAGACAGAGAGACCCGGGCACCGCCGGCGGTCCCTAACATTATTTTAATGGTGGATGTAAATCCGAGTGACTGAGACTGGATTGCAATGTTTTCAGACGTTTCAGGTCCTATAAGAAGGGATGCAACAGTGTGTTGGATCACGATAGCGGGGATGGATAGGATGCATGGGCCGAACAGAGTGGAGGGATAGATATATAGATATACTATAAGGAGTATAAGATATAGTAAGGAGAGGTGGAGAGGAGAGATGCAGGACTATCTATCCTATCTAGAGGGATAGTTCATATAAACTATTTGATCAAGCGTGCCAATATGTCCTGTCGGATCCCCCCCCCCCCAAAAAAAAAAGTCCGAGAAAATATATGCTAAAAAGCAAATTTAAATATTCCTAGGTTTAGTATAGCACATGTAATATACTGTATTAAGTCTAGGCTAGCGTGTATTAGGCCTACGAATGCTTCGACAGGTTAGCTTACGGTCGTTAAGATACATTTGCGATCTAAGGGAATACCATTAAGGCTAGTTCAATAATACAAAAGTGAACTTTTCATGTCTAACTTTTGGTAAGTTCGACAAAATAGTTACTATTTTGTACTATTATTTTAGGGGAGATGGGCTGGTAAAATCCCGGCTCCTAGCATCTTCTAGCTATAAGTGCAATCCTTGCAAGACAAGCATACTGATAGTCTTGCAGAGTCCAGAGAAAGTGCGAGTAATTCTTGAAGCAAACATTTTAAAAATTAAATAAACATTGGAGAGTCCGCGCCGAGGGGTTGGTCAGCTATATGTCCTCGAGTTCTAAAGTGAGTCCACAGGAGTCCTTCACCTTAAATATGAGAGTCCGTGGTTGTTAACAACAAAAATTAGAGCCATAGTTCCTGTTGTTGTTAGATTCAGCAACTCTGAACAAAGTTTCCATGTAGCAGGGGCTATGGAAGTCCGTGGGAGCCGTTTACCTTAAATATGAGAGTCCGTGGGAGCCGTTTACCTTAAATATGAGAGTCCGTGGGAGCCGTTTACATTAAATATGTGAGTCCGTGGGAGCCGTTTACCTTAAATACGAGTCCATGAGAGCCGTTTACCTTAAATATGGGAGTCCGTGAGAGTCGTTCACCAGGACAACGACACACTGGTTGGTGAAGACATACACAGACTGGAAGAACAGTTTGGATGGCCGCCATTCGGGCCAGAAGTGACACACCGCCGCTGCCGCCCATAACGAATATCCAGTAGTAATGAATATTTAATGAAAAGCAAACCCGGTAAGTTAATTAATATATATTATGTAAAGTTTGGCAGTGTTGTTTCGGACCTTTCTACAGCAAATATCTACCAACATGCGCTGGTCGACCCATAACAAATGAAGGCGCGCGGCGCCAGACACTCTCCCTCTCTGGGTCACAAGTCCCACGCTTCCCCCCCCCCCCCCCCCCCCCTCCACACACACACAGCAATTATCCAAACAGATGAGAGACATGTGCTCTTGTACAGAAGTTTATATAGGGGCGTTTGTCCCATTTCCTCTGACTTGTGGTACAGGCCAGATAGAGGGGCTCGCCCCTAGAAATGTGGCCGGAGTGTCTTTCACCAGAGACACCTCTTGTGAGAATAGTGAAGCCCTAAGAACCCCCCTCCACCACTCTCGTCTGAGAAGTAACGGAGGTCCTAAGAACCCCTCCGCCACCCCTCGTCTGAGAGGGGTAACGGAGGCCCTAAGAACCCCTCCGCCATCCTCGTCTGAGAGGGTAACGGAGGCCTTAAGAACCCCCTCCACCACCCTCGTCTTAGAAGTAACGGAAGTTCTAAGAACCCCTCCACCACCCTCGTCTGAGAGGGGTAACGGAGGCCCTAAGAACCCCTCCACCTCCCTCGTCTGAGAGAGGTAACTGAAGCCCTAAGAACCCCTCCACCACCCTCGTCTGAGGGAAACAAGGGAGGCCTACTAAAGACCTTGACCACCGTCTGGGAGAACTAAGGGAAGCCCTGATATTATATCCTTCCCAGAACACAATGACCTCAGGCGACGATCTAATGCCAGACAGGAATTTAAACCACCGATGGCTAGCAAGTAGCGGGAATTCTCTGCGTGTTTTTAGCATGAGTGTGTGAAATCGCCCTGCTTTTCGACCAGTGTGTGACGTCGACCTGCTGGTCGACGAGTGTGTGAGTAGGACCATCTTGCTGTGGTGTGTGTGAGACCCTCGAGGGCCATCTTGCTTGTAGACCAATAATTTCTATTTTCAGGGACAAGAAGCCTGTAGTTAGCATTCCTGTCTCCGACAGTAGTACTGGTCTGCAGTGTCACGAGGACGTGTCAGAGGGATAGAACCAGTAGAGCCAACAGCATAACCCTAGGGCTTAAGAACTATTCTCTGTGATTAACCACGTTACAAGACCATTTTCCCTACAATTTAGCATCTCTAATCCAGCGTCCAGAACCCGCCGTACCAGCACTGTGACGGCATAAGTGAGAGTACCAGAGCTCTTGACGTTGACCTGGCGCCCACACCACGGTGGAAGCCAATGCCAGATTGCTAATGAGAAACACATATGTGAGAGGCTAGGCAAGCTCTCACTGCTAAAAGCAGTTCACTTCGGAAGTCCCCACCACAGTCCACTGCCCTAAGCCTAGTTCACTTGGCACAGCCCACTGTTCTAAGCCTGGTCCCCATAATTGTGCTACAATGAGCGGCCAGCTACCCACTACTAACAACGCTGAGTAACCCCAGCAGCTCCTCGGTAGTACCGACATTGGAGAAAACTTGTGTTTGTCAAGGTTGGAGCAACACCCACCACACAACAAGTCAACATGGTGGGACGTCACAGTAGTGCTGGCATAACAGCAGGAGCCGCAAAACGCTAACATGTACAAGTTTCAGCAGTAAGTGTAAAGGGGGAATTGTGATGAGAGGTAAAAGTGCTTATTCATGGGCTGTGCGCACACAAAACTCTCTATTCATGGGTACGCTAAGTTTATATGACTTGCGAGTTATTACATATTTCCATACCTACCAATCTTGAACGTGAAGTCGTCCTAGATAATCACACCTTCATGATTCATTAAATGTAGTATTATGCTGTAAAGTATAATTCTTGTGGCTAATAGCAGAACACACAAGTGGTGATGGAACACCAGTTGGGGTAGGAGACACACAACGATTATTACTACACTGTATTTAACACGTAGTAGGCTTTGAGAGTTATTCCACTGCCTAAGTCCGGCCGGGCTTGTCTTGTGATAATGATCTAAAAGAAGTGCTTGAGAGTAGTCCAGCAAGCTCAAATATCCATCACAACCTGGCTGATCCAGCACTCCTGCGGGAACCTGGCCACTTGTCTCTAAAACTCCTGCACTTCATCTCCGGTAATTGATCATTTAAAAATCATGTTATGTTGCTCTGGTCAAGTCTCTATTTATATATGGCTGTAGGGTTTAAACGTCTTCTACCGAGCTCAGTTTCGTGTCGATTTTTGTATTGTGTGTAAAAGATGACAGGAAACTGATTTGTATTTTTCTCTCCGGGGTAAGAATGAGAGTAGTGGCGCAAGGACAGAGCCACTCACTGTCCTCGAACTTGATTTTATTTTTCTGTTACTCAGTTGCCAGGGGAGTGACTGACCTCTGTCCCACTTTACCAGTTACTCTTTTGTAATATATCGACAAGATAGAACATGAAACAATTTCTACAAATTGCATAAATGAACATTTACAAAAGACCCGGAGTAAATACTTGTTTGGCAACAGGGTTGTTGATTTACAGAACAACTTACCGGGTAACATAATAGTAGTGGGATCACTGAATTGTTTCAAGCGTAAGTTGCATATAATAGGAATTTGGATTGATATAAAGAACAGATGCCTCGTACAGGCCAACAGACATTCTGCAGTATCGCTAATTCTTATGTTACGTCCTTATTTCATATGTGAGGATTAGGCCGTTTGTTTTCAGCTGAGTCGTTGTGACTTATTTTCAAAGTTTATCAACTGTCTTCACAAAGTCAGAGTATAATGCTCATTTCCAGAGTTCAGAAGCGCTAAGAAGTTATATAGTGTTTAATGAATATAATATTTTGCCATTATAGATACACACACACACACACAACAGATGGAATGCATTAGGCAGTAATGTGGTGGAGGCAGACTCCATGTCCCTGCCTCCACACCTCACACCTCCATGGCCCTGCCTCCACACCTCACACCTCCATGTCCCTGCCTCCACACCTCAATGTTCACAGAGGATAGGAGAAACTGTATATATGCTGTTTAGCATTGTAAATGTGTGGCCACGTCTGTGGTAGAAAAAAACAACTCCACTATGTGTTTGGTTCTGCCTCTCCACCCTTGCTATCCTCTCTCACTACCCCTGGTGTGTCTGCTATCTGTCTGTTCTTGCCTTCTGTCTACTTCATTACTGTCTCTTGACGAACCTCAATATCCACCATCACCCCAATACATCCACCACCATTGGAGACAAGGACAGCATCTTTAAAGTGAGAAAATAGGACAAGGGATGTTAGGTGGCAACTGGAAACGTCAATGAGTCTAACAAATTTAAGTATATGGACTGAAAAAAAGAAGTCGGGTAAGCCACCTCCATCTACACCTTCAAGTCAGATTCAACAACGGAGTCAAATGTCAGTAAAAACAAATGTCCCAGGTACGGGAAGGCTCGTAGGTGCGGCACAGAGAACTAGACCTCACTTTCCGATAGTCACTGATAGCTAAACACCACCATCAAGACCAAAAAAGGTACCCAATCTTCCACAAACGTACCATCACGGGAACTTTCCCTATTAACTCGCTAATTTTCCCCTAGGAATGTCCCACAGGCGCCGCTGCACTCCCATACTTAGCATCGCTGCTACCCCCACCTCAAACCCTCCCTACTGGAATTCCCCACCAACCCTGCCCAAACATGCCTTCCCACCAATACTGCCGCTCCAACTCTCAACTCCCCCCATCGCTGCCCCACTAACCATGCTTCCACACCTGCCATACGACTGACCTCTCCATTCTTCTCATATTCTAACCCTTCGTCAGTTCTTGACCTTTCATTCTCTTCCTGTCGGAGTGCGGGGAAGTAACCTCCCTTTCCCATCTCTCTCTCTCTCTCTTCGGAAAGTCTAGTGAACTGTCTAGGTGGGTAACAAACCAACATCAGTCAACAAGCACTCACATACATTAGTATCTGTGACTGTCGTACAATAAAATCTAGCCAGAGTAGTGTTAAACGATACAAATATACTTTTAACAAGTAAATAAAATATATATTGCTCTGGAGACTAGTTTGTTTACATTGTTGTGTTTGCTGTGGCTCTGGTGGGGCAGGGAACTTTTACTAGACAAGTGAATTGGGGGAAATGTCAGTAATCGTGTTTTTCTTGGCCCTTTCTCCCGATGGATCAAAGAGACAGACGAGGATGTCCTCGACTACAAGCACCCCCCCCCCCACCACCACCACCACCACCACAACCACCTGGACACAGTGGCGGCCCCAGACATCTATTTGTGGTATTTAAGTCAGGTGTAAGCTTTGAGAGAAACATGAATATCACAGTGTGTCGTCTTATAAGAAAGCTTTAATTTATGGTTTTATCCTCTTTGCAGTGATAAATGTGACATGCTGTGTTGCGTCATGTTTATTCCCTCTCTATGTGGCCTGGGCTCGCCCTGGTGTATCACCAGCCCGTCAACATGTGTACATTATGTATCACACAAGTGGCCTGGGCTCGCCCTGGTATATCACCACCCCGATACATTATGTATCACACCAGCTGCTAACACTGCACGTCATCTCGTCCTCCGACGCAAACAACCACACCAATATAGTTTCTCTGATGTTTATCTCCCGGTATTTAGGATCTGTCACCCGACTAACAGCGGGGAACTTTTACATGCTGAAGTAAAAAAAAAAAACATTTTCTTCCTGAGAAATACAAGATATGTTGTATATTTATGCACAGTTAGACCTAAGCAAGGTTGGGTTGGATATTATTCGTTGACTGATGGTCTGCTTCGTGTATATAACTATGTGTATCGGCTTTAGGGATAGGCAGTGGAATTCGAGCCCACTCCTAGCGAGGCAGCCCATCCTCACAAACACTTTACATGTGACTCACTTTGTTGTTTTAAATTCAGCTACTGGGAACAAAAAGTTGCAAGTAGCACGGGCTGTGACAAGCCCGTATTGTACTTACCTGGCATAGGAGCAGGTAAAGTAGCACGCGCTAAGGTGAGCTCGTAGTGTACTTATCTGGCACAGGAGCGGGTTAAGTAGCACGGGCTAAGGTGAGTCCGTAGTGTACTTACCTGGCACAGGAGCGGGTCAAGTAGCACGGGCTATGGTGAGCCCGTAGTGGATTTATCTGGCACAGAAGTGGGCCAAGTAGCTCGGGCTATGATGAGCCTGTAGTGGACTTCCCTGGTACAGGAGCGGGCCAAATAACACGGTCTATGGTGAGCCCGTAGTGGACTTCCCTGGCACAGGGCTGTGTTTCATGTGATTCACGACTGATTATATTCGAACTTTTCTTAATGTGTTTCCCTGCCTTTGAATAGACCCGCTTAATGACTCAACCATGTACTGCAAACACAAAGTGGCCAACAGAACCAAAACCTTGGACCTAGTTCTATCTATATACAATTATACTGTACATAAATATTAATTTATTTTCTATAAAATGTCTTGGTTACATAATACGGTAAAAATTGTCGAATGGGTGTCAGGGGTTGGACCGCATCTTAAGCTTGGATTAAGAAGGAATAATAGAACACAAAGCTTGTCATCCTTCAAATCCAGCACAACAGACGCCGCGGTCTCTCCACCTCTACCAGCCTCAGAGTTGACTCTCCACACTTGACATGAACTCCAAGTATCAACAAAGTAAAATTTATTTTATGGTGATTTGTTGTTAATATGAAAACATGACAAGAGTTAACCACAGGAATACTGACCTCACCTGACGACGCAGCGACAACGGCGCCACCGCATATGCTGTGGTGGAGACCTCAGCATACGACGTTCTGCCACTGCTGTGAAGTTCAAAATTGTTTAAGATTATTCTCCATTCAACTCATTCATTTACTGCAATGGTGACTTAAAATATTCTGTGAATGATATCGTGACCAAGGACATCTTCTGGTTGCGGTGGTGACCAAGGACATCTTCTGGTTGCGGTGGTGACCAAGGACATCTTCTGGTTGCGGTGGTGACCAAGGACATCTTCTGGTTGCTGTGGTGACCAAGGACAACTTCTGGTTGCTGTGGTGACCAAGGACATCTTCTGGTTGCTGTGGTGACCAAGGACAACTTCTGGTTGCTGTGGTGACCAAGGACATCTTCTGGTTGCGGTGGTGACCAAGGACATCTTCTAGTTGCGGTGGTGACCAAGGACAACTTCTGGTTGCTGTGGTGACCAAGGACATCTTCTGGTTGCGGTGGTGACCAAGGACAACTTCTGGTTGCTGTGGTGACCAAGGACAACTTCTGGTTGCTGTGGTGACCAAGGACATCTTCTGGTTGCTGTGGTGACCAAGGACATCTTCGGCTTGCTGTGGTGACCAAGGACAACTTCTGGTTGCTGTGGTGACCAAGGACAACTTCTGGTTGCTGTGGTGACCAAGGACATCTTCTGGTTGCTGTGGTGACCAAGGACATCTTCGGCTTGCTGTGGTGACCAAGGACATCTTCGGGTTGCTGTGGTGACCAAGGACATCTTCGAGTTGCTGTGGTGACCAAGGACATCTTCGGGTTGCTGTGGTGACCAAGGACATCTTCGGCTTGCTGTGGTGACCAAGGACATCTTCGGGTTGCTGTGGTGACCAAGGACATCTTCGGGTTGCTGTGGTGACCAAGGACATCTTCGGGTTGCTGTGGTGACCAAGGACATCTTCGGGTTGCTGTGGTGACCAAGGACATCTTCTGGTTGCGGTGGTGACCAAGGACATCTTCTGGTTGCGGTGGTGACCAAGGACATCTTCTGGTTGCGGTGGTGACCAAGGACATCTTCTGGTTGCTGTGGTGACCAAGGACATCTTCTGGTTGCGGTGGTGACCAAGGACATCTGGTTGCTGTGGTGACCAAGGACATCTTCTGATTATTGTGGTGACCAAGGACGTCTTCTAATTGCTGTGGTAACCAAGGACATCTTCTGGTTGCGGTGGTGACCAAGGACATCTCCTGGTTGCTGTGGTGGAGTGGTCTGGGAATGAAGGGTGAGGAAGGGCCGCCCGCCACCGTGGGGGTCAACCTAGCAGGTCACAGGAAGGTGCTGGGAACATGACTGGGTGAAAGTGCCCCCTCCACCTCCCGCGGAACAGTCCTGCTCCTCACACTTAAGTGGTTACTGGTGGCGTACCTGTCCCTAATTGGACGGTGCATCCTAGGTGCTCACACGCGTGTGGTTACTAGCGAGTCCCCCGGCTAGCAGTGCGAAGAGGCACTGTGATGGAGCTTGGGGCCGTCTCGCAGTGTGTCGTGCCTCAGGGCCGACGACAGGAACGACCGAGGCTTCGACGCGTCTATTTGCCTCTCCTGAGGGGTGAAAATGGTCGTCTCTCAATCCCCTTCATGGCGGGAACTCGTCGTCGTTAGCTCAGCTCCTGGTCCATGAAACACTAAGCATTTCTCAGAACGTTGTAACGAGTCACCTTACGTCAGATAGACGTGTGACCATACGTTACGTCACCACATTATACGTCGTTACACAGAGCAGGTACATCTGGGAGTGTGACATTAATCCCATGTAACCCTGACTGGTCATAACGTTAAGATACTTCTGCTGGGACCATTACCACCACCTGTCACATATAAATATGTGGTCCCGAGAAAAAAGCTCCAAGGATAAAATATTCTGTGAACATGGATTAAGACATGTTTCTGCGGCTGCTGCCAGACCTTGATGGAGCAGATCAGTGGGTGGTCAGTGGTGGGTGGTGGCAAGGGGGCTAGGTGGTGGGTGGCAAAGGGGCTGGGTGGTGGGTGGCAAGGGGGTAGGTGATTTAGGGTAAATGGCAGAATAGGAAAAGTGTCAAAGAAATTCATAATTTCATTATTCTAAGAACGTTTGATAGGTAAGGCCAAGACACATGCACACACACGCACACAGATGGTACGCGAACAAGGGGACACAGGTGGAGACTGAGTACCCAAATGAGCCACAGGGACGTTAGAAAAAACTTTTTTAGTGTCAGTAGTTAACAGATGGAATGCATTAGGCATTGATATGGTGGAAACTAACTCCATACACAGTTTCAAATGTAGATATGATAAGAACCCAGTAGGCTCAGGAATCTGTACACCAGTCGATTGACAGTTGAGAGGCGGGACCAAAGAGCCAAACTCAACCCCCCCCGCAAGCACAACTAGGTGTGCTTGTGTACTCAACACAAATGAGTACATGCACAAAATAAATTAGACGCCAGTCTTATTACACGAGTACATTATACACTCGTGTTAATTAATGTTTTGTTGTATTACAGGTAAGTACAGGAGGAGATCGGAGTGACCTGCAGAGGGTAAGTACTGGCAGTTACCTCCGCGGCCTGCAGGGCTACTAACAAAAATCTGCTTGCAAAGCATCGTACCTGGTCTGGCTATCACCTGAGAATATAACCAGCTATTCGACAGCGTTCTGTATCAGGAGTATACTCCCGCTGTGTAGTGGATATCACCCTAGTCTACCAAGGGCTAGGCTGGAGTATCTAAGCTAGGCTGCCTCCCCTCCCACCGGTGGGAGGGAGGGGAGGCGGACGGAGAGAGGGAGAGAGAGACAGACTGAGAGAGGCAGAGAGACAGAACAGATACGTGGGTCAGGTCACGTCCTCAACTATGCCACCCACCGGACTCTTCTAACAAAGTTGCAACGCTGTCCATTGAAGTTTGTTGCGCCTGCGCGGGTCAAGCGCCAGTTCTTGGGTCCCGCATTTCAACCTGAAATCGAGACTGGTGTAGTTGATCTCTTTAAAGCGTTGGGATTCGTTAAATCCACTCCAGAAACGGCATCTTCCTCAATCCAACACTCTACAATTGTCCTCCCGACGGTCTTAAGACACCCTTACTCCCGTTCCCCCATATACTCAAACGCCAGACACACTACCCCCCCCCCCTCCCCTGAACAACATTGTCTGGGGTGACTGCCCTGCCCTAGGCACACATTATACTCAGGCTGGAGAGTGAGGTGCGTGCGCGCTCTTGTCGGCCTTAGTCAAGAACTGGGGTCAGATTCACGAAAGCATTTGCGCAAACATTTACGAACCTGTACATCTTTTCTCAATCTTTGGCGGCATTGTTTCCAATTATTCAACAGTTAATGAGCTCCGAAGCACCAGGAGGCTGTTTATAACAATAACAACAGTTGATTGGCAAGTTTTCATGCTTGTAAACTGTTTAATAAATGTAACCAAAGCCGTCAAAGATTGAGGAAAGATGTACACATTCGTAAGTGCTTGCGTAACTGCTTTCGTGAATCTGGCCCCAGGCTTACATATCCGTGTGATCTTACCACGACAGTAGTGTTGTAACTATCATTTCTTGCTGTGACTGTCATCACATCAATGTTATCAAGAAAGATCACGGTAAATGATTAACGTTTTCTTCAGACACACTACATACCAAACACATTTAAGTGCACACTATGATTTACACATTTAAGTGCACACTATGATTTACACATTTAAGTGCACACTGATATAAACACAAATGCAGTGTTGGACCTGATATATGTGTGGTTCTGGCCCTTATATGCACTCTTTCCCTTAAGTGCCACACCATGTGTTCAGTCAATGCATTAGCTTACTACGATCGAAGACCAACACAGGAAAACATTGTAAATGTATGGATTAACAACACGTATTGACACACGTGTCTTAGCTAATCACCTGTAGAGATGCCATTTACTACACCTGCCAACATGAACCACACGCACCATTAGCGTGCGTGTGGCTCCATTAGCCGTCAACTCAACTATTACGTCGAATTTGTTACGTTATCGTAACGAACATTACAAATGCAACCTATTTAGCAAAGTAACGGCTCATCAACTGTTCATGTTTTCTATGCATCGGACTCAATAGGCTGGGTGAGGTGTTTGGATTGGTACGTTTCTCGTTAAGTTACGAGGCTGGAGTTTAAATATGTAGTGTCATGAACTATTGGCTGTCGAACACTCCGACATATACACACGCCATGTCATTCTAACTTAACTACATTCAACTAACAACTAACTTAACTACATTCTAACTATATGAACTTCATATACGAGGAGGAAATTATCAGGGGGAAAGCGCCAAGCCATTACGACTATATAGCACTGGGAGGGATCAGGACAAGTGTTTGGGATGGGACGGAGGGAAGGAATGGTTGCCTAACCACTTGGACGGTCGGGGATTGAACGCCGACCTGCATACTTCATATACGAACTACACTTAATAGTTCACTTTGGCCACCAGCCAGCAAGTGTTGAGCACTTATCACTGTGTGCGTCCTGTAACCACCAGATTCTCCATGATAACCCAATTACCGTCTCGTAGCTTTAACTGAGAGTAATCGAAACCGGATAGGTTATGGCCCTAGAGTTCACTGTACTAGGGCGGTGAGTAACTTCGACGTGACCTGCAGGAGATAGGGGAAAGCGCCAAGCTGTTGCGACTATATAGCACTGGGAAGGGTCAGGATAAGTATTTGTGATGGGACGGGGAAAGGAATGGTTGCCTAACCACTTGGACGGTCGGGGATTGAACGCCGACCCCAAGAAGTGAGACCGTTGCTCTACCTTCCAGTCCAAGTGGACCTGCAGGAGAATGGTTGTCTTCCATCTCTCCAAGAGGCAATAGCCAAGCCTCCACTAACAGAAGACTGTGGCCTCAGGCTCACCACGTTAACCATTTCGTATTAATGCTTTTTTTACCTGCCATTGATCATCTGTATGTACACAGATGGATGCTAACTCAGAATTCAGCACGATGCATAGAATCCTGTCAAATGTTTAGCAATTTAAAGATGAGGTTGTCGTACAGCTTGGTCACGTCTGGCAGCTATCTCTCATTGTCGTACAGCCTGGTCACGTCTGGCAGCTATCTCTCATTGTCGTACAGCCTGGTCACGTCTGGCAGCTATCTCTCATTGTCGTACAGTTTGGTCACGTCTGGCAGCTATCTCACACTGTCGTACAGCCTGGTCACGTCTGGCAGCTGTCTCTCACTGTCGTACAGCCTGGACACGTCTGACAGCTGTCTCACACTGTCGTACAGCCTGGTCACGTCTGACAGCTGTCTCTCACTGTCGTACAGCCTGGACACGTCTGACAGCTGTCTCACACTGTCGTACAGCCTGGTCACGTCTGGCAGCTGTCTCACACTGTCGTACAGCCTGGTCACGTCTGACAGCTGTCTCACACTGTCGTACAGCCTGGTCACGTCTGGCAGCTGTCTCTCATTGTCGTACAGCCTGGACACGTCTGGCAGCTGTCTCTCACTGTCGTACAGCCTGGACACGTCTGGCGGCTGTCTCTCATTGTCGTACAGTCTGGACACGTCTGGCAGCTGTCTCTCACTGTCGTACAGCCTGGTCACGTCTGGCAGCTGTCTCACACTGTCGTACAGCCTGGTCACGTCTGGCAGCTGTCTCTCATTGTCTTCCAGCTTGGTCACGTCTGGCAGCTGTCTCACACTGTCTTACAGCCTGGACACGTCTGGCAGCTGTCTCTCACTGTCGTACAGCCTGGTCACGTCTGGCAGCTGTCTCTCATTGTCTTACAGCTTGGTCACGTCTGGCAGCTGTCTCACACTGTCTTACAGCCTGGACACGTCTGGCAGCTGTCTCTCACTGTCGTACAGCCTGGACACGTCTGGCAGCTGTCTCTCACTGTCGTACAGCCTGGACACGTCTGGCAGCTGTCTCTCACTGTCGTACAGCCTGGACACGTCTGGCAGCTGTCTCTCACTGTCGTACAGCCTGGACACGTCTGGCAGCTGCTCGACACTGCCAAACAGCTTTAAAGTGAGATCTATCATCAGGTCGTTCAGGTATTATCACTTTAAGTGCGACAGTGAAGTGCATAAATAATATCTGCATATATTTTGAGGCCGTGGACACGACAGAGAATAAACTGTACAATATAATAATAAAAGATCTTTTACCACCAGATGACGAGGGTGACATGTTTTTGCAAGGATGGTAGAGTTCTTAAATGTTACAGTGTGACGCAGTACAGGGAGTGCCAGGTTCACTGTCACCTCTCGCTTACAAGGGAGTGCCACTTGACTGACCATAGAACTCACCCTCCAGGGGAGTGCCACTTGACTGACCATAGAACTCACCCTCCACAGGAGTGGCTCTCCCACCCCTCATACAGGTCACCCTGCAAAAGGCATCACCCTTGGCTGTCCTTGCGAGGGTGATGGTACTGGCGCAGTTGGGGACTTGGGCCACTAACCATCTGAGTGTCGAGTCATGAGGAGTGCCAGAAGTCCTGTCTGGCACCAGCCTGGCCTCTGCGACCTTGGCCAGTCTCCGTGGCCCAGGTGGCCGTGTCTACGTGGCCTCACAAGCCAATTCTACCAAAAATATTATATTTTTCCTTGTCAATGTGTGCGCGTGCCGGAACGTCCCGACTTCTGCCAATCAGGAAGTGAATAACAATATTCATTACAAAAATATGTATTGGATATATTACGTTGTACTTGATTGGCTGTGGAGAGTGAGCTGGTGATCCACCTGACACGTCTAGTGTGATCCACCCGGCATGTCTAGAGTGATCCACCTGACACGTCTAGAGTGATCCACCTGACACGTCTAGTGTGATCCACCCGGCATGTCTAGAGTGATCCACCTGACACGTCTAGAGTGATCCACCTGACACGTCTAGTGTGATCCACCCGGCATGTCTAGAGTGATCCACCTGACACGTCTAGAGTGATCCACCTGACACGTCTGGAGTGATCCACCTGACACGTCTAGAGTGATCCACCTGGCACGTCTAGAGTGATCCACCTGACACGCCTAGAGTGATCCACCTGACACGCCTAGAGTGATCCACCTGGCACGTCTAGTGATCCACCTGGCACGTCTGGAGTGATCCACCTGACACGTCTAGAGTGATCCACCTGACACGTCTAGAGTGATCCACCTGACATGTCTAGAGTGATCCACCTGACACGTCTAGTGATCCACCTGACACGTCTAGAGTGATCCACCTGGCACGTCTAGAGTGATCCACCTGGCACGTCTAGTGATCCACCTGGCACGTCTAGAGTGATCCACCTGGCACGTCTAGAGTGATCCACCTGGCACGTCTAGAGTGATCCACCTGGCACGTCTAGAGTGATCCACTTGACACGTCTAGAGTGATCCACCTGGCACGTCTAGAGTGATCCACCTGCCACGTCTAGTGATCCACCTGGCACGTCTAGAGTGATCCACCTGGCACGTCTAGAGTGATCCACCTGGCACGTCTAGAGTGATCCACCTGGCACGTCTAGAGTGATCCACTTGACACGTCTAGAGTGATCCACCTGACACGTCTAGAGTGATCCACCTGACACGTCTAGAGTGATCCACCTGACACGTCTAGAGTGATCCACCTGACACGTCTAGAGTGATCCACCTGGCACGTCTAGTGATCCACCTGGCACGTCTAGAGTGATCCACCTGGCACGTCTAGTGATCCACCTGGCACGTCTAGAGTGATCCACTTGACACGTCTAGAGTGATCCACCTGGCACGTCTAGAGTGATCCACCTGGCAAGTCTAGAGTGATCCACCTGACACGTCTAGAGTGATCCACCTGACACGTCTAGTGTGATCCACCTGGCACGTCTAGAGTGATCAACCTGACACGTCTAGAGTGATCCACCTGACACGTCTAGAGTGATCCACCTGACACGTCTAGAGTGATCCACCTGACACGTCTAGAGTGATCCACCTGACACGTCTAGTGTGATCCACCTGGCACGTCTAGAGTGATCCACCTGACACGTCTAGAGTGATCCACCTGACACGTCTAGAGTGATCCACCTGACATGTCTAGAGTGATCCACCTGACACGTCTAGAGTGATCCACCTGGCATGTCTAGAGTGATCCACCTGACACGTCTAGAGTGATCCACCTGACACGTCTAGAGTGATCCACCTGACACGTCTAGTGTGATCCACCCGGCATGTCTAGAGTGATCCACCTGACACGTCTAGAGTGATCCACCTGGCACGTCTAGAGTGATCCACCTGCCACGTCTAGTGATCCACCTGGCACGTCTAGAGTGATCCACCTGGCACGTCTAGAGTGATCCACCTGGCACGTCTAGAGTGATCCACCTGGCACGTCTAGAGTGATCCACTTGACACGTCTAGAGTGATCCACCTGACACGTCTAGAGTGATCCACCTGACACGTCTAGAGTGATCCACCTGACACGTCTAGAGTGATCCACCTGACATGTCTAGAGTGATCCACCTGACACGTCTAGAGTGATCCACCTGGCATGTCTAGAGTGATCCACCTGACACGTCTAGAGTGATCCACCTGACACGTCTAGAGTGATCCACCTGACACGTCTAGAGTGATCCACCTGACACGTCTAGTGTGATCCACCTGGCACGTCTAGAGTGATCCACCTGACACGTCTAGAGTGATCCACCTGACACGTCTAGAGTGATCCACCTGACATGTCTAGAGTGATCCACCTGACACGTCTAGAGTGATCCACCTGACACGTCTAGAGTGATCCACCTGGCATGTCTAGAGTGATCCACCTGACACGTCTAGAGTGATCCACCTGACATGTCTAGAGTGATCCACCTGACACGTCTAGAGTGATCCACCTGGCATGTCTAGAGTGATCCACCTGACACGTCTAGTGATCCACCTGACACGTCTAGTGTGATCCACCTGACACGTCTAGAGTGATCCACCTGACACACACTTGTAGACTCGTCTCATATCTAATTCTTTTCGTTGGTGACAAGAAGCCCGTGTGTATATATGTACTTCAACATGTAGAGGGTCCCCTGCAAGGTGGAATTCCTGACCCTCCACAACTCACTCCTAGGTACCTATTTACTACTAGGTGAACAGAGGCATTAGCGGAAAGAAAACGTGTTCAACCATTTCAGTCCCGCTCAGGAATCGAACCCCGGAACTCCCGATTGTAAGTCGAGAAGTGATAAGAGAGACTCCCACTAACAATTCACACATACGAATGCATATTATATATGCATATAAGTTTGGGAAGCTGGGATAATTTTATATAATACAGCTAGTAGGGGGAGCCGGTCGGCCGAGCGGACAGCACGCTGGACTTGTGATCCTGTGGTCCCGGGGTCGATCCCGAGCGCCGGCGAGAAACAATGGGCAAAGTTTCTTTCACCCTATGCCCCTGTTACCTAGCAGTAAAATAGGTACCTGGGTGTTAGTCAGCTGTCACGGGCTGCTTCCTGGGGGTGGAGGCCTGGTCGAGGACCGGGCCGCGGGGACACTAAAAAAAAAAGCCCCGAAATCATCTCAAAATACAGCAGTATTATATACAGCAATAAACGTGCATAGTGATTGTTTACAAACAGTTCCGCCTCCTCCGAGTGAAGGTTTATTGCCTGGGTCACTCTGTCTTGAAGTGTCCTTCACGGACCTCACATTACTGTGGTTGACACTCAAGACCCCTTGTTACCTTCGTACGTATGTCAGGATCACCTGTTATCATCGTGCGTACCCCAGGATCACCTGTTATCTCTTACCACCTACCCTCGCCATCGTCTCAACTCTCGGAGGAATTTTGAAGATAAGAAACAAAGTATTTTCACTTGATTGGTATCCACCTGCCTGTTGTCAATGTTGAATCGTTGCATGCACGAGTCAAAAGCCCGAATGCCCGAAACTCACGAGCGTGAGTTTCATGCACGAGAATGCACGAGTCAAATGCCCGAAACGCTTTGCGTAATAGTGGCTTTAGGCATTGTATGTACTATCCCTATCTATAAATCCATCATTCTTTGTAAAATCTCTTGTATGTATGTACCTTGCCTAAATAAACATTTAT
Organism: Procambarus clarkii; assembly: GCF_040958095.1. Taxonomy (NCBI): domain Eukaryota; kingdom Metazoa; phylum Arthropoda; class Malacostraca; order Decapoda; family Cambaridae; genus Procambarus; species Procambarus clarkii. The sequence goes on along the minus strand of NC_091221.1, from coordinate 5,304,021 downwards.
ATATTTATTATTTAAAAGTGTTTATAAACACTGACATGACTGGGGTGGCTTCCGTGTACGTGAGGTGGGGGGTGTGTGATGTACACACGAGTGGTGGTGTACATCACAAGGCCACTCGCTATCACCAGGCTACACTGACCCCTGGGATAGCTAGCTAGCACCCTCACCCACCACCCGGATATGGCGTGGCTGTGGGACGCCCCGCTCCTGGGCCAGGTAAGTCCACTACGGGCTCACCATAGCCAGTGCTACTTGGAACTTGTTCCGAGTAGCTGAATCTATAACAAAAACATGGCTGTGTTTGCTTGTCGGTCAGCTCTTCTCTCTCGGGCCCTGTGCCTCCAGCAGTAACTACGTCACAGCGCTATGGGAAATAAGTCCCATGACGGGGCTGGAAGACAATCACCCATCTCTCTCACATGAAGACAAAAATAACAGGTGTAGCGTCCAAGTGGGTGTACCTGGCCACAAACACTAGCTCTACCGTCCTGGTGGGTATACCTGGCTACAAACACCAGCTCTACCGTCCGGGTGGGTATACCTGGCTACAAACACCAGCTCTACCGTCCTGGTGGGTATACCTGGCTACAAACACTAGCTCTAGCGTCCTGGTGGGTATACCTGGCCACAAACACCAGCTCTAGCGTCCTGGTGGGTATACCTGGCCACAAACACCAGCTCTACCGTCCTGGTGGGTATACCTGGCTACAAACACCAGCTCTACCGTCCGGGTGGGTATACCTGGCTACAAACACCAGCTCTACCGTCCGGGTGGGTATACCTGGCTACAAACACCAGCTCTACCGTCCGGGTGGGTATACCTGGCTACAAACACCAGCTCTACCGTCCGGGTGGGTATACCTGGCTACAAACACCAGCTCTACCGTCCGGGTGGGTATACCTGGCTACAAACACTAGCTCTAGCGTCCTGGTGGGTATACCTGGCTACAAACACTAGCTCTAGCGTCCTGGTGGGTATACCTGGCCACAAACACCAGCTCTAGCGTCCTGGTGGGTATACCTGGCTACAAACACTAGCTCTAGCGTCCTGGTGGGTATACCTGGCTACAAACACCAGCTCTAGCGTCCTGGTGGGTATACCTGGCTACAAACACCAGCTCTAGCGTCCTGGTGGGTATACCTGGCCACTAGCTCTAGCGTCCTGGTGGGTATACCTGGCCACTAGCTCTACCGTCCTGGTGGGCATACCTGGCCACAAACAAGATGTAAACCTCTGAGGCATGATACATATGGTAGTAACTCACAGCTGAGGCGAGTGTAAATAAGAAATTATGAAGGACACACTAGCATAAATAATATTGTGAGTAGCTGTGTCTGCCGGCCCGGGGGGGAACAAGAGAGGCCAGACCTTGGTATTTCCTCTCTCTCTCTCTCTCTCTCCTTCCCTCTCTCCTCTCTCTCCCTTGCCACCCCTGTCTTCGTCTCCTCACCCTTGCCACCCCTGTCTTCGTCTCCTCACCCTTGCCACCACTGTCTTCGTCTCCTCACCCTTGCCACCACTGTCTTCGTCTCCTCACCCTTGCCACCACTGTCTTCGTCTCCTCCACCTTGCCACCCCCCTGTCTTCGTCTCCTCCACCTTGCCACCCCCTGTCTTCGTGTCCTCCACCTTGCCACCCCCTGTCTTCGTCTCCTCCACCTTGCCACCCCCTGTCTTCGTCTCCTCCACCTTGCCACCCCTGTCTTCGTCTCCTCCACCTTGCCACCACTGTCTTCGTCTCCTCCACCTTGCCACCACTGTCTTCGTCTCCTCCACCTTGCCACCCCTGTCTTCGTCTCCTCCACCTTGCCACCACTGTCTTCGTCTCCTCCACCTTGCCACCACTGTCTTCGTGTCCTCCACCTTGCCACCCCTGTCTTCGTCTCCTCCACCTTGCCACCACTGTCTTCGTGTCCTCCACCTTGCCACCCCTGTCTTCGTCTCCTCCACCTTGCCACCACTGTCTTCGTCTCCTCCACCTTGCCACCACTGTCTTCGTCTCCTCCACCTTGCCACCACTGTCTTCGTGTCCTCCACCTTGCCACCCCTGTCTTCGTCTCCTCCACCTTGCCACCACTGTCTTCGTGTCCTCCACCTTGCCACCCCTGTCTTCGTCTCCTCCACCTTGCCACCCCTGTCTTCGTGTCCTCCACCTTGCCACCACTGTCTTCATCTCCTCACCCTTGCCACCCCTGTCTTCGTCTCCTCCACCTTGCCACCACTGTCTTCGTCTCCTCCATCTTGCCACCACTGTCTTCGTGTCCTCCACCTTGCCACCCCTGTCTTCGTCTCCTCCACCTTGCCACCACTGTCTTCGTGTCCTCCACCTTGCCACCCCTGTCTTCGTCTCCTCCACCTTGCCACCACTGTCTTCGTGTCCTCCACCTTGCCACCCCTGTCTTCGTCTCCTCCACCTTGCCACCACTGTCTTCGTCTCCTCCACCTTGCCACCCCTGTCTTCGTCTCCTCCACCTTGCCACCACTGTCTTCGTCTCCTCCACCTTGCCACCCCTGTCTTCGTCTCCTCCACCTTGCCACCACTGTCTTCGTGTCCTCCACCTTGCCACCACTGTCTTCATCTCCTCACCCTTGCCACCCCTGTCTTCGTCTCCTCCACCTTGCCACCACTGTCTTCGTCTCCTCCACCTTGCCACCCCTGTCTTCGTCTCCTCCACCTTGCCACCACTGTCTTCGTGTCCTCCACCTTGCCACCACTGTCTTCATCTCCTCACCCTTGCCACCCCTGTCTTCGTCTCCTCCACCTTGCCACCACTGTCTTCGTCTCCTCCACCTTGCCACCACTGTCTTCGTGTCCTCCACCTTGCCACCACTGTCTTCATCTCCTCACCCTTGCCACCCCTGTCTTCGTCTCCTCCACCTTGCCACCCCTGTCTTCGTCTCCTCCACCTTGCCACCACTGTCTTCGTCTCCTCCACCTTGCCACCACTGTCTTCGTGTCCTCCACCTTGCCACCCCTGTCTTCGTCTCCTCCACCTTGCCACCACTGTCTTCGTGTCCTCCACCTTGCCACCCCTGTCTTCGTCTCCTCCACCTTGCCACCACTGTCTTCGTCTCCTCCACCTTGCCACCACTGTCTTCGTCTCCTCCACCTTGCCACCACTGTCTTCGTGTCCTCCACCTTGCCACCCCTGTCTTCGTCTCCTCCACCTTGCCACCACTGTCTTCGTGTCCTCCACCTTGCCACCCCTGTCTTCGTCTCCTCCACCTTGCCACCCCTGTCTTCGTGTCCTCCACCTTGCCACCACTGTCTTCATCTCCTCACCCTTGCCACCCCTGTCTTCGTCTCCTCCACCTTGCCACCACTGTCTTCGTCTCCTCCATCTTGCCACCACTGTCTTCGTGTCCTCCACCTTGCCACCCCTGTCTTCGTCTCCTCCACCTTGCCACCACTGTCTTCGTGTCCTCCACCTTGCCACCCCTGTCTTCGTCTCCTCCACCTTGCCACCACTGTCTTCGTGTCCTCCACCTTGCCACCCCTGTCTTCGTCTCCTCCACCTTGCCACCACTGTCTTCGTCTCCTCCACCTTGCCACCCCTGTCTTCGTCTCCTCCACCTTGCCACCACTGTCTTCGTCTCCTCCACCTTGCCACCCCTGTCTTCGTCTCCTCCACCTTGCCACCACTGTCTTCGTGTCCTCCACCTTGCCACCACTGTCTTCATCTCCTCACCCTTGCCACCCCTGTCTTCGTCTCCTCCACCTTGCCACCACTGTCTTCGTCTCCTCCACCTTGCCACCCCTGTCTTCGTCTCCTCCACCTTGCCACCACTGTCTTCGTGTCCTCCACCTTGCCACCACTGTCTTCATCTCCTCACCCTTGCCACCCCTGTCTTCGTCTCCTCCACCTTGCCACCACTGTCTTCGTCTCCTCCACCTTGCCACCACTGTCTTCGTGTCCTCCACCTTGCCACCACTGTCTTCATCTCCTCACCCTTGCCACCCCTGTCTTCGTCTCCTCCACCTTGCCACCCCTGTCTTCGTCTCCTCCACCTTGCCACCACTGTCTTCGTGTCCTCCACCTTGCCACCCCTGTCTTCGTCTCCTCCACCTTGCCACCACTGTCTTCGTGTCCTCCACCTTGCCACCCCTGTCTTCGTGTCCTCCACCTTGCCACCACTGTCTTCGTGTCCTCCACCTTGCCACCCCTGTCTTCGTCTCCTCCACCTTGCCACCACTGTCTTCGTCTCCTCCACCTTGCCACCACTGTCTTCGTGTCCTCCACCTTGCCACCCCTGTCTTCGTCTCCTCCACCTTGCCACCCCGGTCTTCGTGTCCTCCACCTTGCCACCCCTGTCTTCGTCTCCTCCACCTTGCCACCCCTGTCTTCGTGTCCTCCACCTTGCCACCCCGGTCTTCGTGTCCTCCACCTTGCCACCCCGGTCTTCGTGTCCTCCACCTTGCCACCCCGGTCTTCGTCTCCTCCACCTTGCCACCACTGTCTTCGTCTCCTCCACCTTGCCACCCCGGTCTTCGTGTCCTCCACCTTGCCACCCCGGTCTTCGTGTCCTCCACCTTGCCACCCCTGTCTTCGTCTCCTCCACCTTGCCACCCCTGTCTTCGTCTCCTCCACCTTGCCACCCCGGTCTTCGTGTCCTCCACCTTGCCACCACTGTCTTCGTCTCCTCCACCTTGCCACCCCGGTCTTCGTGTCCTCCACCTTGCCACCCCGGTCTTCGTGTCCTCCACCTTGCCACCCCTGTCTTCGTGTCAACAAAGGCCTACCATTAGTGGTGGGAACAACCTGCTCTGTTGCCTCACTGAAAGAAATTAATATGAGATGTTCTGTAAATGAATTAAGACTTATGAGAGACAATTGTGGATGTAAATAGGACTTTGCAGGAGCCAGTAGGCCTAGTGCAGTTTCCCGTTTTTTATAGCTTTGGTAAAGTGCTCTTTGTAAGGCGTTCTTTGGGAGCGGATCTGGAGAAGCTTAAGGAATATATCACGATACGTGAACATAACTTAGCAACAAAATTAGACACCTGCAACGATCACTGAACACTTTAGTAGCAAAATTAGACACCTGCAACGATCATTGAACACTTTAGTAGCAAAATTAGACACCTGCGACGATCACCGAACAATTTAACCACAAAATTAGACACCTGCGACGATCACCGAACAATTTAACAACAAAATTAGACACCTGCGACGATCACCGAACAATTTAACAACAAAATTAGACACCTGCAACAAACACGGAATACCTTAGCAGGATAACATGACACATGCCTGTTATTTTGTAAAAAAAAAAAAGAATTATTGTAAACGATCATAAATTCATTTTGATTGTTGCCGCCAGAGACGGCTAGTTTATTGTGCACCCCATACTCATCCTGTGAGCGGTAGCGCAAAAAGGATGACAGAGAGCACAAAAGGTCTTTATCAGACCTCACCGGAGATTATTACATAAACAATTTAATTTATCCTTCACACCTTATAATTACCATGTCAGCTAGTTACAGAGAATGTTCTATTTTAAGAGCTATATATTTACAGTTAAAACTTACAATTGATTATCACTAATACATAATTGAGCAATGGAGATATTACAGAGTCATAGAGGAGTTGCTGTTTATTATTAGTCTTCACAATACACTACTTGCTTCTTAATCTCATATGTCGTTTATCTACTGGAAGCGAAACATGGATACAGTGCAAGGATTTCGGGTATTTTATCCTAAGTAATAAGATGGTTTGCCATTTCATACAACGTGAGTTTAGATTTATATCTAAATGGCTCAATTTTACTACAATCCAAGATATAGTGTTCGAGTGTGTGTCCCTGGCTGTATCCCACTACAGTTCTGAGAGCCTTGAGTCTGTCTCTACATTGCTGATGTAACTTATTGACTGCAGTTGAGGTACAAGGGACTGAGACACCAAGGAATTTGAAAGAAGAGACATAGTCTAGTGGTATGTTATCTATCTTTAGTTTTCGTGGTCCACGATCATAAATTGTTAATTATTCTGGGGAGAGGTACAAGAAAATTGTAGAGCAGTTCGTGAGTCAAGCGCCTTTATCCCTGACCCCGTGACCTTGACCAGGTAACATTCCTTCCTCTAAGGGGCTTAAATTACGTACTGGTGGAGGGGCTAGACTTGGTCATTATTTGTGGTACAGCGTCTGAGGAATTTTACCTGGTGCCGGGTCCAGACGGGCCGGGCTGCTGCTTCCACAGCTGGTCCAGCCCGTCCTCATAAACAAGGCCAAAGTTCATTCCATGCACTCGCCAAACTCACTGTTTATGAATGTTACACACGACTCACAACTGTTGACGTCCGAACACTTTCCGAACAAGTGCTTCGCTGACGACTTTTGTTCGAACCACAACGCTGTAAATGCTTCACCCACGTACTACAAATACAAATAATCGCCAACAGAACCTAAGTATTTAACCTAGCCTAACCAATGCCAAAAATGTACAGTATGCTAATATATAACAATATTAATTTATATTTTAATTAATTCCTATTTTGAATGAACAGCATGTTAAAATTGATGAATTTTGGGGTCGACCGTTGGATGGAATGGATTTGGTCTGAGGACGGGTTGGCAGGCCGGGCTGCTTCCACCACTGGTAGGCACGACCACCAGTTTATATGTATACTCTTACTGTCCCACGTCCTTCACAAGTGAAGAAGAATATAAGAAATATGAGAATATTCATCCTAGAATCATTGACTTAACTCTTTCAGTCATATTCAATAACATTGCAAGAACGACTGGACACCCAAACCAAGGGGAAAAGGTTTTCCCTCTTGTTAATTCTTGTAAATGTATTACGTGTATTATTGTAGGTTTAAACTTGTATGAGTTACACAGCCACTCTCCTGGTCAACAAAGGTGTCCAGCAGCTGGACACCCTTATAAAGACTGAAGCAGTATCCTCCCCCGCGATAACAGCTTGATGATTAAATGCAACCTCAGAATACTAAAAAAGAATTACTGAAAAAAAACAAAAAATACCACTTACGGGCTATTCATGCCCGTGCCACCTCTTGGGTGGCTTAATCTTAATCAATCAATCTGTATGAGTTTGTATTCTAAAGCGTCTGAGAGTACGTGTCCCCCAGTATTTCTTCGCGGTTTATGAAGATCACATCCAGAGTATTTTCTTTCCTGGTTACCTCTGTTATATGCTGGCTGAGAGAAAATTTGTCCAAATCTAAATAGTTCTCTGACCCGTCATTGATTACTTCCAGGTTGATTTCCTGTTATAATGTTATTGTTTTATATTCTCTACCTTAAACTGGATAGATTGTCACCGCCACATACTGGACCCGGGCCCTATTCCACACCCCTCCCCCCCCCGCCCCCACCCCACTTACCTCCACCTAATAGTCTCTTACCCTCTTACCCAATAGATCTCTTACCCTCTCTTATCGAGGACTTTCCTTTCACTTCTTGGTAATACGTGTGTCTGCTCCCCTTCCACCAGCCCCTTGCCCCCCCCCCCCCCTCCCCTCCCCCCCCCTCATCCACCGGTTGCTCCAACATTCGCTCTCATGACATAAAGTATAAATAACCAGAACAATTGACTTATATTCCCTACTTCCTTCCCACCTTTGAGGGGGCACCACAAGCAACCCTCAACCCTGGTATAGGTTGCGTGTCCCACCTCTCAACGTGAGAACTGACCCAGTGTTTGCTAGTGTGTTCCATCCAAACACTTTCTCTACCCAGCAGTAAATATGTACCTGGGAGTTAGACAGCTGCTACGGGCTGCTTCCTGGGGGGTGTAACAAAAAGGAGGTCTGGTTGAGGACCGGGCCGCGAGGACGCTAAGCCCCGAAATCATCTCAAGATAACCCAGTGACCTTTTTAACTGCTCTCAAACACATTACGAAAGAATTGGGCACTTCATCTGTACCATTTTCCCCATTTTAGTAATGGTAATGTCTTTTCACAGACATAATAACATAGGATACAAACCTTCACTTGTTTATTTGTGATATTTATGTAAGGAATTTACACCAAGTCTTTCGCACTCTAAGTTTGTTAAGGTCTGAGTATGTGGTTAGGATCAGACTTACATCTCCCTATTTGAGGGGAGATGTTAATTAGACGTTGAGATGTAAGTCTCGTCCTAATCACACACTCAAGACCTTGACAAAGCACTCAAGAGAGTGTGAAAGACTGAGTAAATTCCTTACATAAACGTCACATACACACAAGTCTGAGATTCGGCCTTGAGGTGCTTCCGGGGCTTAGCGTCCCCGCGGCCCGGTCGTCGACCAGGCCTCCTGGTTGCCGGACTGATCAACCAGGCTGTTGGATGCGACTGCTCGCAGCCTGACGTACGAGTCACAGCCTGGTTGATCAGGTATCCTTTGGAGGTGCTTATCCAGTTCTCTCTTGAACACTGTGAGTTTCCCCCATTCGTCGCCGTCCTCACCTACACCCTTCAAATTCCATTCGTGAAAGTGGAGAAATAATCAGATAGGTCAATTAACTAACTTGCCATATTGCAGGATCAAAGAACTCGCTTCAGTATGATACATGATCGGTATATAAGACAGGATACAGTTATCAGTGTAGTGATAACGGGTCACAATGTCAGTGTGGACCAGAATATCCACACCCTGACTCTGGAGGAAAATCGAGAATACGACAGTCTCCGAAAATTGATGGGAAATTAAATCAGAAAAGCAGAAATAACGTCCCGCTTATAAACAGGAGTGTGAGGGTGACCTGCCACCCCCAGCCCACTGGTCTACGGAGAGGTTTTGGGGTTAACCTGCAGTATTGCCACCACCGTGGGCTTGCTGAGCTTATCTGGGATATTATCACCCCAGAAAATTATACAAATATGGCTTGGTTAAGGCTTTGGGGTGCAACCTGGGTCATTATTTGGCCGTAGCGCCTACGAGCGAAAAGCGACGTAATTTGTAAGAGAGGTTGTTGGCCAGCCCTGCCTCAGCTCCCGACCACCTCACTCGTGGGAGTTCGTCATCTGAACTGCATTAGAGGCAAAGGTGTGGTGCGTTTAGGCTACAGGTACATGTAACCTACTTAAAATTTGACTCAAAGCCCCATCGATGGTTTCTCTTCAAATGGAACAGGAATGGTGTAATTGTTAACGAGGTCCGTCTAGCTAACGACTGACCTTTCCCAGGATACAAGCCACAAGTCTATCATATCTCAGGTCACGGAGGTGGCAGAGGTCAGTGCCACGGTCGGGTCAGGTCAACCACACTCTCGCCTTTTATTCATTATTGATAATTTATATAACAGGAGAAAATCCTTTCTAGAGAAAGATTACCTACCCACCTCTCACGCCAATTAACTCCCTGGAAATTGTAATTGGTATACGTGATTGAACTCTTGTACAGCTTAATTAATAACATCCAACATGCCCGCCGAATTTTAAGAACCATTTACACAAACCTTATGAGAACACGTCCAAAGGCACGCTACCCTGCATGATGTGCTGTCAATACAGAACACACTATGTCAAAGTGGTTCCTGATTCCCACCACCACCACTACACACACACCAGACAAATAGGGGTCTGGTAGCTGAGTGGACAGTGCGCGGGACTTAGTCCTGTGGCCCGGGTTCGATTCCAGGCGCCGGCAGAAAGAAATGGGCAGTCTCTTTCACCCTGATGCTCCTGTTACCTAGCCTAGCACTAAATAGGTACCTGGGAGTTAGACAGCTGTTACGGGCTGCTTCCTGGGGATGTGTGTGTACTCACCTATTTGTGCTTGCGGGGGTTGAGTTCTGGCTCTTTGGTCCCGCCTCTCAACTGTCAATCAACTGTGTGTGTGTGTGTGTACTCACCTAGTTGTGTTTGTGGGGGTTGAGCTCTGGCTCTTTGGTCCCGCCTCTCAAGCGTCAATCAACAGGTGTACAGATTACTGAGCCTATTGGGCTCTATCATATCAAGAGCCTAATATCTAATATCTATCATACACTTGAGCCTAATATCTAATATCTATCATACACTTGAAACTGTATGGAGTCAGCCTCCACCACATCACTTCCTAATGCATTCCATTTGTCAACCACTCTGACACTAAAAAAGTTCTTTCTAATATCACTGTAGCTTATTTGGGCACTCAGTTTCCACCTGTGTCCCCTTGTGCGTGTGCCCCTTGTGTTAAATAGCCTGTCTTTATCTACCCTATCAATTCCCTTCAGAATCTTGAATATGGTGATCATGTCCCCCCTAACTTCTGTCTTCCAGCGAAGTGAGGTTTAATTCCCGTAGTCTCTCCTCGTAGCTCATACCTCTCAGCTCGGGTACTAGTCTGATGGCAAACCTTTGAACCTTTTCCAGTTTAGTCTTATCCTTGACCAGATATGGACTCCATGCTGGGGCTGCATACTCCAGGATTGGCCTGACATATGTGGTATACAAAGTTCTGAATGATTTTTTACACAAGTTTCTAAATGCCGTTCGTATGTTGGCCAGCCTGGCATATGCCACTGATGTTATCCTCTTGATATGGGCTGCAGGAGACAGGTCTGGCGTGATATCAACCCCCAAGTCTTTTTCTTTCTCTGACTCCTGAAGCATTTCCTCTCCCAGATGATACCTTGTATCTGGCCTCCTGCTCCCTACACCTATCATCATTACATTACATTTGGTTGGGTTAAACTCTTAACAACCATTTGTTCGACCGTTCCTTCAGCTTGTCTAGGTCTTCTTGAAGCCTCAAACAGTCCTCTTCTGTCTTAATCTTTCTCATAATTTTGGCATCGTCTGCAAACATTGAGAGAAATGAATCTATACCCTCCGGGAGATCATTTACATATATCAGAAACAAGATAGGACCGAGTACAGAGCCCTGTGGGACTCCACTGGTGACTTCACGCCAATCGGAGGTCTCGCCCCTCACCGTAACTCTCTGCTTCCTATTGCTTAGGTACTCCCTTATCCACTGGAGCACCTTACCAGCTACACCTGCCTGTCTCTCCAGCTTATATACCAGCCTCTTATGCGGTACTGTGTCAAAGGCTTACCGACAATCCAAGAAAATGCAGTCCGCCCAGCCGTCTCTTTCTTGCTTAATCTTTGTCACCTGGTCGTAGAATTCTATTAAGCCAGTCAGGCAAGATTTACCCTCCCTGAACCCATGTTGGCGATTTGTCACGAAGTCCCTTTTCTCCAGATGTGATACCAGGTTTTTTCTCACGATCTTCTCCATCACCTTGCATGGTATACAAGTCAAGGACACTGGCCTGTAGTTCAGTGCCTCTTGTCTGTCGCCCTTTTTGTATATTGGGACCACATTCGCCGTCTTCCATATTTCTGGTAGGTCTCCCGTCTCCAGTGACCTACTATACACTATGGAGAGTGGTAAGCAAAGTGCCTCTGCACACTCTTTCAGTACCCATGGCGAGATCTCGTCTGGACCAACAGCCTTTCTAACATCCAGATCCAGCAGGTGTCTCTTGACCTCCTCTCTCGTAATTTCGAACCCTTCGAAGGCCGCCTGGTTTACTTCCCTTTCTCCTAGCACAGTGACCTCACCTTGTTCTGTTGTGAAGACCTCCTGGAACCTCTTGTTGAGTTCTTCACACACCTCTTTGTCATTCTCTGTATACCTGTCCTCGCCTGTTCTAAGTTTCACTACCTGTTCTTTCACTGTTGTTTTCCTTCTGATGTGACTGTGGAGTAGCTTTGGTTCGGTCTTGGCTTTGTTTGCTATATCATTTTCATAACTTTTCTCTGCTTCTCTTCTCACCCTGACATACTCATTCCTGGTTCTCTGGTATCTCTCTCTGCTTTCTGGTGTTCTGTTATTCTGGAAGTTCCTCCACGCCCTTTTGTTCAGTTTCTTTGCTTCCATACATGCCCTATTATACCATGGATTCTTCTCTTGCTTCTCGGATTTTTCCTTTTGGGCCGGGATGTATCTGCTTACTGCCTCCTGACACTTTTGGGTGACATAGTCCATCATATCTTGTACAGACTTAGCTCTGAGGTCTGTGTCCCAAGGTATTTCCCTTAGGAAGCTTCTCATCTCCTCATAATTTCCCTTTCGGTACGCCAGCCTTTTGTTTCCTAGTTCTTTTTGGGGGGAGATAATTCCTAGCTCTACCAGGTACTCAAAGTTCAATACACTGTGATCACTCATTCCCAAGGGTGCTTCCATCTTGACTTCCCTTATATCCCACTCATTTAGGGTAAATATCAAATCAAGCATTGCTGGTTCATCTTCTCCTCTCATTCTTGTTGGTTCCTTGATGTGCTGGCTTAGAAAGTTTCTTGTTGCCACGTCCAGCAGCTTAGCTCTCCATGTTTCTGGTCCTCCATGCGGGTCTCTGTTCTCCCAATCTTCCCATGGTTGAAGTCTTCCATGATTAGTAGTCCAGATCCATTCCTGCTAGCAACAGAAGCTGCTCTCTCTATTATGTTAATGGTGGCCATGTTGTTTCTATCATATTCCTGTCTGGGTCTTCTGTCATTTGGTGGTGGATTATATATGACTACGACTATAATTTTTTGCCCTCCAGTTGTTATTGTACCTGTTATGTAGTCACTAAAACCTTCACAGCCCTAAACATCAATCTCTTCAAAATCCCAGCCTTTTCTTACCAGCAGGGCTACACCACCACTACCTCTTCCTTCTCTCTCTTTCCTCATAACATAATAGTTGTGTGTGTGTGTGTGTGTGTGTGTGTGTGTGTGTGTGTGTGTGTGTGTGTGTGTGTGTGTGTGTGTGTGTGTGTGTGTGTGTGTGTGTGTGTGTGTGTGAAAAATAGTAACAGTTGAGAGGCGGGCCGAAGGAGCAGAGCTCAACCCCCGCAAACACAACTAGGTGAACACACACACCAGCCTCACCACGGCGTGCAGGGGTGGGGAGTCGTGACTACACTCCCTGCCATTCACGCACATCTCAGAATAATGAAGACTGAACACGCGGGCAGAGAGAGAGATAATAACAAAGAGGTAAGGGAAGGGGCCAGACAAAGAGACGTTATTATAACAGTCGTGTCTGCCTCTTCACACGGTATGTCTTCGTTCAAGAAACCAAGCTGTGTCTCACGTGTTTCATTATAATCTGCAACATTTATTGAATATACTGGAACAAGAGAGGCGCAAACTGGCCATCTTCTCGGTTATCTTCAGTTGATTTGGGGCTTTAGTGTCCCCGCGGCCCGGTCCTCGACCAGGCCTCATCCCCCAGGAAGCAGCCCGTGACAGCTGACTAACTCCCAGGTACCTATTTTACTGCTAGGTAACAGGGGCATAGGGTGAAAGAAACTCTGCCCATTGTTTCTCGCCTGCGCCCGGGATCGAACCCGGGACCACAGAATCACGTGTCCAGCGTGCTGTCCACTCGGCCGGCCGGCTCCCCATGGAGACCTCTTAGTCAACCCGTCCTCAAACCAAGTCCATTCCATCCACCGGTCGACCCCAAAGACACATTCATTAATTTTAACATGCTGTTCATTCAAAATAGGAATTTTCTCAAATATAAATTAATATTGTTATATATTAACATATTGTGCATATTTAGGCATTGATTACGTTAGGTGTTTAGGTTCTGTTGGCGATTATTTGTATTTGTAGTACGTGGGTGAAGCATTTACAGCGTTGTGGTTCGAACAAAAGTCGTCAGTGAAACACTTGTTCCGGAAGTGTTCAAAGGAAATCAGTTGTGAGCCGTGTGTAAACCGTTTTTCATTCATAAACAGCTGGGGTTTGGCGGGTGGATGGAATGGACTTTGGGGTTTTGTTCGGAGGACGGGCTGTTTTATGACACATTGTCGGGAAATACATACAATGCTCCCACGCCAGAGCTACGGTAATAGTAAATCTTGCGTTGCTATAGCCCTCAAACCCAACCAGTGTGTCATCAACACCTACCACTGCAACACTGAGGACTCCACCACTGCAACACTGACGACTCCACCACTGCAACACTGACGACTCCACCACTGCAACACTGAGGACTCCACCACTGCAACACTGACGACTCCACCACTCCAACACTAAGGACTCCACCACAGCAACACTAAGGACTCCACCACTGCAACACTGAGGACCCCACCACTCCAACACTGAGGACTCCACCACTCCAACACTAAGGACTCCACCACAGCAACACTAAGGACTCCACCACTGCAACACTGAGGACCCCACCACTGCAACACTGAGGACTCCACCGCTCCAACACTGAGGACTCCACCACTGCAACACTGAGGACCCCACCACTGCAACACTGAGGACTCCACCGCTCCAACACTGAGGACTCCACCACAGCAACACTGAGGACTCCACCACTGCAACACTGACGACTCCACCACAGCAACACTAAGGACTCCACCACTGCAACACTGAGGACCAGTCTCTCTAATATTATTATTCCTCGCGTTTATCCACATCTTGTATCTTTATCTTACAAGCAAACACCACAAGTGTTATACATGATATTACAATTATGAACAGTTGCGTGTGGTGTTAGGGAGGAGCGAGTGGACGGTAAGTGGCGGTTGTGGTGTGGAGACGTGACCCACCAGCCTGTAATGACCACTCCCTGCACCACTGTGGCTCCTGGTACACTCCCTGCACCACTGTGGCTCCTGGTACACTCCCTGCACCACTGTGGCTCCTGGTACACTCCCTGCACCACTGTGGCTCCTGGTACACTCCCTGCACCACTGTGGCTCCTGGTACACTCCCTGCACCACTGTGGCTCCTGGTACACTCCCTGCACCACTGTGGCTCCTGGTACACTCCCTGCACCACTGTGGCTCCTGGTACACTCCCTGCACCACTGTGGCTCCTGGTACACTCCCTGCACCACTGTGGCTCCTGGTACACTCCCTACACTGTCGGGAATTCTGACTCGTGGGATATTATTTATTTTAATTAACAATTAATTAATTTAATGTAATTGTATTTATAATGTACAGTATAATTGATTTAATTATTAATTCTTTCGATAGTTTAGTGGACTGTGTTTTTAACTGAGCGGACTGTATGGTTTTAAAATCTCCCACAAGTCATATCCCTACACAACTTAGGGGTTAATTATAGTAGCCTATCAATCGAGAATTTATCGATTGATAGGAAATTTCTACTAAAGTTAGTTTATTATTCTACTGGGGTTAGTTCGTACACCAAGGCCTTAGCTGTTTGGAGGCTTGAGTATGGATATTAGAGGGACACGTGAGCAGTCTGCCAGGTATAGACCTCGAGGCTATGGCGTCTGTTCCGTCGTGTCGACAGGTTGCTGACGCTTAATTCCCAGGTGACCACAGATCTGCCGGAAGAATACAATCTAACAACTGCAACTTTACTTCCTAACACATATATGGCACGTTTAAATTATTATTATTAAGAATAGTTCTAGATTGTGAGAGGCTCACCGGGTTTTGGGTATTGCCCGCCTCATCAACGGTTGCATTTTAACAATTTGGGCCCCGTAATATTGCGTTAATTTTTTTACACAACTGGAAACGAGGTACTCCCGTTATTTGAGGTCACGGCAGCTGAATAACGTCAAGATGGCTCGGGTTCACGAGAATAAACGTAGCCGCTGGTTTTGTTACCTCACGAGAGCAGTGTTCTTTCCACCATGGCCGCCTCCCTCTTACCCGGCTCAGTCACGTTATTGGAACCAGCTCAATTTTGCCCATTTATGGACGAAAGTTGGGAAACGTTAATTTTACTGGTAAATTTATTTGATCCAGTCACAAGGAACAGTTTTTTTTATCAATTTTAACACTGGACTGGGAGTTTTAGTGATAATTTATAGTTTATTAACATATTTTGTTGTGACGTGGCAATTTATATCCCATGTTTAAAGGAAAATTCCAGTGTAATCTCGTTTTCTTTGAACGAGTTATTAAATTAATTTGTTAGTAATGGTTAATAGGTTAGTACAAGAACAGCAGCGCAATTATCTGCATACCACCACTGTGGCTCCTGCTGCACTCACCTCCACCACTGTGACTACCACTATGGCTCCTGATACCTGGTTGATGGGGTTCTGGGAGTTCTTCTACTCCCCAAGCCCGGCCCGAGGCTAGGCTTGATTCGTGAGAGTTTGGTCCACCAGGCTGTTGCTTGGAGCGGCCCGCAGGCCCACATACCCACCACAGCTCGGTTGGTCCGGAACTTCTTTTAGAAAACAGTCTAGTTTCCTCTTGAAGATGTCCACGGTTGTTCCGGCAATATTTCTTATAGTCGCTGGGAGGACGTTGAACAACCGCGGACCTCTGATGTTTATACAGTGTTCTCTGATTGTGCCTATGGCACCTCTGCTCTTCACTGGTTCTATTTTGCATTTTCTTCCATATCGTTCACTCCAGTACGTTGTTATTTTACTGTGTAGATTAGGGACTTGGCCTTCCAGTATCTTCCACGTGTATA
Organism: Procambarus clarkii; assembly: GCF_040958095.1. NCBI lineage: Eukaryota > Metazoa > Arthropoda > Malacostraca > Decapoda > Cambaridae > Procambarus > Procambarus clarkii. The sequence continues at coordinate 5,287,665 of NC_091221.1, read as the reverse complement.
TTATTTGGTATCTCTCTCGTCTCCTCTCTAGTGAGTACGTTTGGAGAGCTTTGAGACGTTCCCAATAATTTAAGTGCTTTATCGCGTCTATGTATGCCGTATATGTTCTCTGTATTCCCTCTATTCCAACAATCTCTCCTGCTCTGAAGGGGGAAGTGAGTACTGAGTAGTACTCGAGACGGGACAACACAAGTGACTTGAAGAGTACAACCATTGTCATGGGATCCCTGGATTTGAAAGTTCTCGTAATCCCTCCTATTATTTTTCTGGCTGTCGCAATATTTGCTTGGTTATGTTCCCTAAACGTTAGATCGTCAGACATCATTATTCCCAAATCCTTTACATGCTGTTTTCCTACTATGGGCACATTTGATTGTGCTTTGTACCCTGTATTATGTTTAAGGTCCTCATTTTTACCGTACCCGAGTACCTGGAATTTATCACTGTTAAACATCATGTTATTTTCTGATGCCCAGTCGAAAACTTTGTTGATATCTGCTTGTAATTTTTCAACGTCTTCAGCAGAGATTTTCATGCTGATTTTTGTGTCATCTGCAAAGGATGACACGAAGATGTGACGTGTATTTTTATCTATATCTGATATGAGAATAAGGAACAGCAGTAGCGCAATGACTGTATCTTGAGGTACAGAGCTTTTAACTGCGCTTGGACTTGATTTTATTTGATTGACTGTTACTCTTTGTGTTCTGTTCGACAGAAAATTGAGTATCCCACGTCCTACTTTACCAGTTATTCCCATTGACCTCATTTTGTGTGCTATCCCCCCATGGTCACATTTGTCGAATGCCTTTGCAAAGTCTGGGTATACAACATCTGTATTTTGCTTTTCTTCTAGAGCTTCTGTGATTTTGTCATAGTGGTTGAGTAACTGTGACTGAGACGATCTGCCCGCTCTAAATCCATGTTGTCCTGGGTTGTGTAGCTCATTATTTTCCATAAAACTAGACATTTGCTGCTCCTTTTGCACTCACCTCCACCACTGTCACTCTTGCTACACTCACCTCCACCCCTGTGACTCTTGCTACACTCACCTCCACCACTGTGGCTCTTGCTACACTCACCTCCACCACTGTGACTCTTGCTACACTCACCTCCAGTACTGTGACTCTTGCTACACTCACCTCCAGTACTGTGACTCTTGCTACACTCACCTCCACCACTGTGACTCTTGCTACACTCACCTCCACCACTGTGACTTTTGCTACACTCACCTCCACCACTGTCACTCTTGCTACACTGAAAGTATCAAAACAAAGTACTTAGCCAGCATGACCAAGTGGTCCTGACAAACTGAAAATGGACTGTCGAGTTATATACTATCAAACTGTAACTAGCTCATCAAATATATAACTTAACTGACCAAATATTGATTCTAACAGTTCCACCACGGTTTATAGAACAGATATGGGTCGCACAATAATGAGATAAATTATACAAGTGTAAGCCTCACTACCATCCACTCATCCCGGTGAACAGCTATGAAAGTGACAATTAAGTCCTCACGCTCACACACCGTCGGCAAGCAAACACAGGGATAGAAAGTGAGGGTCTCAAGGCTGTGTTGTCTGGCAGAGCGCCCCCTCCCCCCATCCTGACCCTTCAGGTAGGGCCAGGCATATTGTTTATCTCAGGTGTTTTATCACCCAGCGGGGCGCCCGACATATTCTTACTCGCCTAACGGAGGCTATTCTCCCCATCTAGACATTCTCCAGTATAGGAAATTCCTGCTTCCACCCCTACTCATGATTCGTGATGACTACATACATCGGGTCATGCATTAAAGTGTCGCTTGATGTGCTGTGGTTGGTGTTAGTCCGTGACAGATGTACCAGCTGTCTCATTGCTTCACTCCACAGTCATCCTGGGAACCACATTACCACCACCCTTTCATCTTCCCTGACACCTTTGATCTTGAATCACTGTAAAGTTCCTGTAGAAGTAGCTTTTGGACATTTGCTGATTTTGTTTTCCTTTTTTATGAGTCGGGCATTATTGATGGACGATACCGAGTGCTGTTTGGAGAAAGTTCAACCTAGGCAAGAAAAATCATTCTAGAACCAAGTCGCATTGATCCAGAGAAAATTTTCAAAAGGTCATATGTAACACAAACAAGGAGCAACGATTACAAGCTTAACAAGCCCGAATGTAGGACAGCTATCAGGAGATTGTTTTTCACCCACAGGGCTACAAGCTCATGGAAGCGCCTAACTCGTAAATGCCACAACACTGCTGAATGTCAAAATCCTGCTCGGTAAAATCAGGACAAATTGGGGGCCCTTTGGCTTCCTGTCCTCGTTGAGGCCACTAGAGATGGTGGCCTTCAGGTAAATCACCAGTTCGGACTCCCCAGGGGGCGCCACCCATCGTAACTGCTTTTTGTAGCCTATTGTCGATTATTATTCCAGGAGAAAGTGATGTGTGCTTTAATCCTTGTTAAGCTTTGTACCTGCTGCTATGAGCAAGAGCCGTAAAAAACCCAAGAGGCAACAAACGGCCATTTCCGTTAATAGTCAGCTCACGGGTAGCCTAGTCTTGCAAGGACTTCTTGTTGTGTCTACTGCAGGTTTCGGCTAGCTGGTGAACACTTTCCACAGCTACCCTCGTACACCTCCAGCTGCGATAACACACTATTAAACGAAGGTTATGATGAGTATGTTGAAAATTAAGGTAGATAAAGTACAGCGCCAGACAGATTTCAAAATGAGCCATGAAACAAGAATACATGTCCAATCGGATTGCAAATGGGGCCACGAAACAGGTATGTAAATCCAGACAGCTGGTAAATGGGGCCATAAGGCAAGCGAAAGGGTCGATTTTTTCACAAACAATTATTAGCAGTTTAAGGTGAGGTAGAAGCCTAACTGAATACGAGTGTGACATCGTTTTCATTCACATGAATTGTTATTAAATGTTGTCATATTATCGTGTGTAATTTCAAAATTAGTTTTCCAGGGAGTCACCACGCTACGTAGTTTTTTTGCATCTTGATGATAATACTGTTTGGAACTAGGATTGCTACTTACTGTTATTAGCAAGTCAACTCATTAATATTGCTACATGGCATGTCATTAGTATTAATATAGTCAATAGGTTGATGCTCACTAAGCCTCTCTTCAGCAATCACAAGGAAGTAAAAGTATACTAAATTGGACATGACACGATTAATGTGTTTACCTCTGGTATCCAAGTGAGCTAATATGAGCACCATAATATCATGCAGTGGCTCACACTCCTACTACGGTCAGCAGAGAACGCCATCTGGTTGAGATTTATAAGATCACCGGACTTTGATTACCAAGTGATCCGATTCCTTATTGAGCCGGAGAAATCAGCAAGCCTCGTCTGTTGTCTGGTTAGGTTTTATAAGCAAGACAAATAGAAAACCTTTTTCAGGTTTGTTCAAATTCTACTTTCTAATTGTCCATTACGACATGTACGATGGTCTACATCGTTATTATAAGTACTATTTAAACTGGTGGATAAGCTAATTAATGAATATTTACAATGGCAATCAAAAATTAATTACCACAGGAGTCGCCACCAACCCGAGCCTCCTCGGCTAGGCTAGATGATATTCAACATGGAGGCGGCCAGTGAACAGTTTATGAGCGGGTTTATATATAACCCGCACCTTCCACATTATATAAGTGGCAGCTTCCACCTCGTATAGTTTTACGAGGTGGAAGGTGCCACTTAGTCCAGTTTTTTTTGTAGACGTGAGAACTGTGACAAAGGCTTTATGGCACCCCTAAGGCAGGAGAGGGGTGTTAGACGCATTCAACTGTCAGTGCAACTATCACTTAAAATATGAATTATGGCGATGGGCCACGTAACCTCCCACCCCAACCACCCTACCCACACCCCATCTCCTCACAAACCTACCCTGCTTTTTCCCCCTTTCCCCCTATCTTCCCCTTACATCCATCCCCACCTCTCTCCTTCAGCGCCTTACAGTATAATAAAGTGGTATCCTCTTCTTTATGAGTGACGATTGCTATCAACTCGATCATACTTCCTCTTGAAAACTAAATAAAAGCTCTGACAACCATATTATATATATATATATATATATATATATATATATATATATATATATATATATATATATATATATATATATATATATATATATATATATATAATCATAGTCATAGATCTTGGCCCTGTTGAGCGCAGACTAGAACACACTCACCATGGACAGTACCTGAACATGGGAACGTATGAAGATGCTAAATACACAAATAATCGTCAGAGGCTAATCAAATGTTGCAGAACTAAATGAAGGTCGAGTGTCGGTACCCAAAAGCTGAAGCTCAACCACCGTATGCATAGTTAGATAACACCCTGGTGCTCACCAGTAGGCCCTGACACCTATAGGACCTGACCCATCAGTGTATTTACCTCAATTGACCTTATGACTTATCATCTGTCGTGACCTCGGTGGGAACAATAACTCGTAGCTTGTCAAAATCCCCGATATTCTTGTAGAGTTCTCTTAAACTAGAGCATTTATTTATGTATTTACAGCTTGGTTAGAGGGATGTGAGTGTATGGTGCATGCGTGTTTGACGTGCGCCATTAAAAGATGCTAAGAGACCAGAACATAAGAGACTCTTAAGACAAGCACCGTCACTCTCATCCCAGAAACTTGATAGTCGCTCAGAGTGACTTATCAATACTTGGAGCTGCACATGCTGCCAGGAGGAGTGTTCTCATCGATGTTTTTATGTCTCGAGGAGAGACACACAAGCCCAGACTCCTGAAGCAAGGAGCGGACTACACACTATCAAGAAATCCTTACCCAAATAAAACTATATAAAGAAAGATTCACCTCGTTCTCTCCTTTAATAAAACATTGGGCAAGAACACATAGAACAGAGGGGTCACCAACCACTTGG